>NW_021634596.1:0-54953 GCF_004799145.2 Neltuma alba
ATTTGTTACTAGTTGCTCCTCAATGCTTCTGATATGATGGTTATGCCTCTTGGTGGGCTGGGCTCGGGCTCGGGCTCAACTGCTCAAGCCTGTTGGCTTTTGCCATTTGGGTATAATCATCATATTATGAAGCACTGAAGTGGTCCAAGCCTAGGCATGCCTGTGGCTTAATATTGAAGTCTTTGCTACACGGACTTGGGATTTTAGTCAATTGGCTCAAATTTGGCTCGGACCAAAAAAATCCATTGGCATGCCTTGCTCATGGACAAATCCATTGATGACAGACAACACATCTTAGAAATCTGCATGACTGACTGTGTGCGAAAGTAACTGATGCATTCTGTCAATTTTAAGGTTCACCCCGGGATCAGCAAAGGCGAGAGGAAGAGGATATGCAAGTTGATGGACTGCAAAAAGTTATCAGCTGAAGCTTGCATGCATGCTGTGCAAAATGAGAGGTTACCGATGCGAGTAGTTGTGCAGGTGCTCTATTTTGAGCAGGTGAGGACTGCCGCTCATCTGGCGCCAGCACTCCTGATGTACACAGAGGAGGAATGAAGGATCTCAACAATGGGGTTCACATGGCAGCTCAAAATCCGGAACAACAGCTAACACAGAAGATGACTTAGTGGACGGTTTGGGAACAGCAGAGGAGCTGAAGGCATTAAGGAAGGAACTTGCATCCTTGAGGATGAGCAGTGAGAAAGATACCGGAGATCATAACAATAACAAATCTAACTCAGACAAGGCTGTGATTACAAAGATGAAGGGTCTGCTCAAGTCAAAAAGGTCATTCATGAAGGCATGGACTAGCAAAGGAGGAGGAGGAGGAGAAAATAGTGGATCAGACTCATCAGAAAGTATTGGCTCTGCTAACCCAGAAGAAGCTAAATCCACACCTTCAAGAAATAGGAGGTATTCAGTTTCCTAAAGTGGTTTGACTCTTCCTTTCAAGTTTCTTTTCTTTAACACGAGAAAACTGAGGTACATATAGTTTGAAGAGCACAGATCACTTGAAGAATTACTGCAAGTTAAAATGAGGAGAGGTGGGGCTCACTTTTGTGTCCCTTTATATAGATCTTATGGAGGTGGGTCCAATCTTTCTCGTTTCTCTCTTTTACACCACTTGAAGTGATTCCAGTGATCCAAGTTCAATAGTTCAGAAGAGCAGTGTATTTTGAAGAATGGAGATGTAATCCTTTGGTATTTATATTCTGTATTCCTATCCCTAATGGTAGTAATAGTTGCTCCTAGGAAAGGAATCTAATGGCATCAGCTTCAGCATTGTCATCAAAACTTCAACTATACACTTATTCTAGTGATTCTCTGCAGCTTACAAATTATAAGTAGATCAAGTTATTTAATAGTGATTTTATACATATTAGTGGGTTTGTTAATTAATTCCTTTTTTCTATTAAAAAATTCCCGTAAAATGTTTATTTTGTTTAAAATCAAGATAATATTTTGAAATAGTCACTCATTTTTCTCTCTTAAAATGGTATAATAAACAGCAAGTTATTGATCGATTTACAACTATGCATTGTTCCTGTTATTTATGATTGCTAAATACCAACTTTTCAAAAATGCTTTTTGGTGTTTGTGTATGTGTGTGGGGACTGAAAAACTATCGTATGATTGGTTTGATTATTTGCTGTACATTGCTAGTTTTTGTCGTTTTAGGGAGTGTTTGGATGCCCTTAAAATCACTTTTCAGAAGCACTTTTCTGCAAATTGAGACAATTTCCTTCACATATTTGCTTCGTATACCGTAAAAGCACTTCTGAAACTATGGTTTTGATCTTATCCAAACACTCCCTTAGTCAATTCTTTCAAATCATTCGCCGCATATGATTTCTTTTGACCGTACGATATCTCAGCAAATAAAATGAAAATAATACAAAGAGAGGGTGTACGTGTATTATTAAACTACTACATATTAGTATTTTCACCAATTTAAATGCGACACTTAGTGGATCATTCAAAATTAATTAATTTATTTTGAATTAGAGGGGCATGCACTAGCTTGCTTGATGATTACGTAGAAGATTGAGTGCCTGTTTGGATTCACTTCTATCAAGCTTAAAGTGAGTTTAAATTATAAAATAAGCTAGATTGCCCAATAGGCCTGTTTGGTTTCACTTTTATCAGATTGGGCTTATGAAAAAATTGGCTGATGGAACGCTGGATTCTCATAAGCTCAAGAAAGGAGCTTATAGCTTAGCCCAGAAGAGCTTCTCGCGGGGAAAAAAAAAAGAACCGTTGTGGGGGTGTCAGATGCTGTATTGTCTTTTTTCCTCTCCCATTTTCATTTCCCCGTCTCACACACAACTCGTCTTTTTCCTCTCCCTCGTGCCTGTTCCTTTTTTCCTCTCCCATTCTCTCTTGCCGCCGTGAGCTGAAGGTCGCCCCGTTGAAGGTTGCGGTCTGGTCGCCGTGAGCGCCGTGAGCACCGTCGTGCGCTTCGAGTCGTGGGTGTGAGGTGTCCGTGGTCGGCTGGAGCTGCCTCTTCCTTGCAAGTCCGAGCTGGTCACGCCGTCTGCAACCGAGGTCGCCGCCGTCTGCTGTGTTTGGAGCTGTGCGTCGATCTTCTCTTGCGATACACGGTGGGATCTATCTCTAGTTGCCTTCGATTCGGTTGATCTGTTACAGGTTGGTGATTACAATTTTTTCTTTCTTTTCTGGTTTGATTCTTGGTCTGATTTGCTGTCGCGGTGGAAGTGAAGAGTGCTCCGTCGCCGGTGTTCGGTTTAAGACTTTTTCGGTCTGGTTTGTTGCGGTGCTCTGTTTCTGTCGCCGGTGGAAGTCAGGTGTTCTCCGTCGCCGTGCCTTTTTCGGTCGGTTTATGATAATTGCTTGGTTTTGCTTCTGGTTTTTCGACGGCTTGCTGGTGGTTTGCTTCTGGTTTTAAATGGACCCGATGTATACGTGATGAATGATTCATTTTTTTTTTGGTGAAAACGTGATGATCATTCTGGATATTGTAGTGCGTATGAGCTTGTGTATATGTGTATATCAGAGTGTTATACTGATTATTGGGTTGCAATGGTCCTGGAATTTTGATAGAAAAATGTACAAAAAAACAAAAAATTTTATGTGAAATAGATTGAAGTGTATATCAGAGTGTTACACTGATCATTCAATGGTTTTATGTGAAATAGACTGAAGAAAGTAATTTGATAACAATTTTTTAGTCATTATAATGCTGGTTTTTAATAATGTAATTAACAAGTTTATGTTAAAATATGGCAGTTCTAATTGAAAGATGAACAATTTTTTTTCAAACAATCAGAAAAACAATTGATTAATTGAGTTTTTGAATAAGAAAGCAAAACAGTTTTTACAATTATAATGTGTTAATTAATATTTTTATATTTCATAATAATAATTGGAGTTTTGATAACAAATGCATTTACAATAATATTAAGAAAAAGTATATATGTTTGTTTGGTGATTACATAATGTGGCTTTCATTATTATATATTTTGGTTGATTTTTTAAATATTTTATAATTTAATCCACTCATTAAATTTTATTTCTTCATATTATTTTATTTAATTTTATTGTATTGTCTTAAATCAATTTTTCATCATGTTTCATTATTTATTAAAACTCATGCCCATTTTGGTAATTTTTCAGCCAAAATTACTTTTACTCAACTATAATCCAAACAAGCTTTTTCCAATCTCATTTTGTAAACTAGCTTATCTGAACTCCAATCCAAACACAATTCAGCTTATCCAATTTAACTTTTACCAACTTCACTTTTCCATAAGCTACTTTTTCTATAAGCTGCTTTTCCAATCGCTATTCCAAACGGACCCTGAATTTCCCGCCTCTCACTTAGTGGAAAGTTTTCATATCATTAAAGTATAAGGTTATTATTATAACTTTTCTCTCTTTTATATGATTATTTGAGTGGGTCAGATTTAAACATTATCCAACTTTATTTTCTTCAAACTAAATTACCGAAATCACATAAAATTGACCGTAAAATTATTTGTGAAAACCAAATCACTTGCTTGGAAATGAGGTTGAAGCACCCCTAAGATTATATGTAATTTTAGCAGTTTCATTAACAAGTTGCAGAATTAATTTAACCCTTTTTTTCCCCCCATAACTTGACTACTGAAGTCACATAGGATTAATTTTGAATTCTAGGCAAATTACTTATGAAAATTAGGTGATACCCTTAAGAATGACTAGGAATGAGGTTGTCTTTCAATGATCCTTCAAATAAATTTAAATAATTGAAAATTTGTAATTGAAATTAATAGCTTAAAGGTCTTAATTTTCTGTCATATTTCACCAACCAAAGAAACTTACATGCTATCATATTTACAAAAAACACAAAACCTCATTTTCAAAGCCAAGGCCTGTCACTTTAAATTAATTGGCCAGAAGTGTTACGTGCCTGGTGGTGGGTTAAGTGTTAGTTTTCTTGTTCTTGAATTGTAGATAAGTCCAACCTTTTTTTTAAAATTTTTTCTCCAAAAAAAAAAAAAAAAAACACGAGCGCGCACATACAACCTCATTTTTAAGCAAGGTTTCCGAAATGTTTAGTGGTCTGTTGAACCAAACAGCCCCAACTTAATGAGGTCTTAATTATCATTTGCCGGAGTGTTTTATTATTAAATACAATACCTTTCCAATCAAACACTGAAGTGAGCAAATTACAAATTTGAAATTAACAGATAGCAGTACTAATAGCACGCCTATGGTTTTGTTGTACACTATTACCTTCGCTTCTTAATATAAGAGTTAGTTTGATTTTTAATTTGATTTTAAATATAAGACTCTAATTCACTTTGTTTCTCATATTTATTTATTTTTTCTGAGGTAGTCTTTGAAATAGTAGTACATATTAAATGTTTCATCAAATGACACTTAGTAAGGGTATTTTGGAAAAGACAACACATTTATTATAAATATTTAACTAATTTTCTTAATTTATTCAAATTAGTCAACTAACTCTTATATTAAGGACAAGAGGTAGAATTATTATTAGCATGATTTAACGTTAAGAACATCAAATTCATTTAACTTTCTAAAAGGCCACATAATTGTGATGCGGCATGAAGAAAAGAAACTCTGGAAATTTCCACACCTTGTTTCTGTCAAGGGAGGGGGCAGCCACATTGGTGTTGCTGAAACAACAAAACGTATACGTGTACTAACAACATAATATAAAGTCAATTCTTCCATTCAAACGTTTATTTCGAAGCCACCTTCATCAATTAATTTATACTCATTATTGTTTTAAATTAGATAATGGTTAAAAGTAAACATTTTTAAAGAACTTGAATGTGTCTCATCCATAGCTTTGTAACCTTGGTTAATATTAATAACTTCTCCATTTTTCCTTCACATAGGAACTGATTTTATCTTAGATATAAGAACTCAATCACCTTATTTTTTACATCTATAAATTCTTCTTAAACTACTCATATTAATGGCACATATTAAGAGTTTTGATCAACATGCAGTTAATTCAAATGCATATGATTAAAATTATTATATTTTAGGGTTGGCAAAAAAATTATATTTTTAAAAAATCAACACATATTTTGTTTACAATCAATTAATTTAGTTAGTGTTTTTCAATTTTTATAAATTAATTATTCAGATTTTATATTAAGCAATTAACAGAGTATATTTTACTATTTATAGCTACAAAATATTCATTGGGTAAGCGGCACAATCGGGTAAGTAGAAAAGACTCGATTTTCTTCAATAAAAGTTGCCAGTGAGCTTTGTAAATGAGAAAAAAATATGTGAGATAGCCACTTTCAATTAGGTCCTATGATACTTAAATAGAATGGTGATCCTAAAGTATAAATTTTTGTATACAAAAGTTGTAATATCAAAATTCATAGTCAGGCTAAAAAAAAAAAAAAGTAATATCAAATTCATAGATTAACATATAAAAACTATCGCTTAATTCTAATAGCATAATCTTCTGACTCATACTTTGAACTAATTAATCATTAATTTTACAAGGTGAAATTCTCATTTATTTTGGCCAAACCAAAATCCTTGCTCAATTAATATTGCTCCTAACAATCAATTAATTCATCATCTCAATCGTATACTACTAATATGAAACATAAAATATAAAATTTATAATAAGTCACATTATTCACAAAATTAACAGTTGATTCTCCGTTTGATTACAGGAATGCTCATTAAGATAAAACAATTAAGGAGTCTCTTAATTTTTAACCACACAATTGATGATAGGCACAAAATGCCGAACTATGAGCTTGCAGGAGTTTTAACCTATTACTACTGGGCTCGCATCTTCCGCGAACAATCCTAGTTTTGTTGGATTAAACGCTAAACACTGTAATTTAATAATTTCTGGTTTGTTAAGAATAGTAATTAATTGTGTTGATTGTTGGATAGAGATGCCACGTATCCAACTTAAGTAATGGCTCCAACTTCTATGTTTCTGTGTCTCATTACAATCCAATCCATCACCATCTTCTTCTCTCTTCTCATCTTCATCGTTTTTCCTTTCTCAATCCAATCCATTACCTTAAATTCCATGATTTTACAGTTGTCTTTACACACTGCTCTTGTGTCTTTTATTACAACTGTTATTTGTTGAATAGGTCTGTCTTTTTTATAAGATTTTTTTGAGTTTGTCTGAGCATTGAATACATTATTACATATTTTATCCCTAATTTAATGCAATTAATACATTCTCTTTCTTTATTTATCTCACTATTACTCTCTCATGTTTATCTATTTATATATAGGGTATATTGGAAAAAATTATATTTGCTATATATTAATTGATTTTAACTAATTTATACTATTTGCTTAAACCGTGCAATTTAGTTAAAATGATCTTATAATAAAGGATGGAGGGAGTACGAAGTAATCCTCTGATCATATTTATAAATCACTTCCAACATGTTTCACACAGATTAAGAAAAATCTTAAACTTCATTAACTCTTATTTAAAATTCAATAACTTTTCAAATTTATCCTTATTTAATATATATATTATATCTCATCTAAACAAAGCCAACACAATAATAAATAAAAGGTAAAATTATACATTCATACAAAAAATTTCTCTTAATATCTTATAAATAAGACAAAAAAATATCTTCTTTTTATGTCTTATAAATAGGACTAGAGGAGTATACTCTTCTAGTTCTATTAATAAGATATTTTCAATATATTTCTCTTGAGTCTAAAAAAAATTTAATCTGATCAGCTTTATCTTAAAATTTAATAACTTATTAATTTTATCTCTATTTATAACATCTATAGTTTTCAAGAAAATAACAATAGGCATAACAACAAGCAAGGGTAAAGTTGTACTTTCACATAGTAAATTTAACGAGGTGACTTGTATTAAAAGGGCGAATTTTTTTTTTCCTTATCAAATGAGTAGATATACGGTAATACAATTTTTCCAATGTTTTTTACAAGCAACGAATAGATAAAATAATTAAGTTATTAAGATTAAGAAATGCAGTTAAAATCATTTAGGATCTATAAATATGTTAGAGATATGGTTTTTTTTTCCTTCAGAAATATCCTCATTTCATGGACTTCAACAACTCTTACACGAAGAAACTATGAGTACATTGTGATTAGAATTCTCTATTTCACCGAAGGCACAAATAAACATTCTATCATATACTTGAAATAGATAGTTTTAGTTTCTTATAAATAAGATCATAAAAATACTTTTAACCTTTTTTTTATAAGTATTAACCACAACCACTGTTAATCACAAGTCTTAGATGTCAAAATAGTATTAAATGCACCAACTCAAGGTTCGTGTAAAACTGTGAATTATATTGCATGTGGGAGCTCTTTCGTAACAAAAATCTGATTTTTGCTTTCTCTATTTTAGATAAAATTATTTTTTTACTGTTAACGAATCAAAAACAACTTCCAATCTCTTAACAAAATACCATTTCCATGCGAGTCTTTCCAAGCTACAGAAGTTAGTCAACAACTTCATGATTGGAAAATGAATGAATTTTATATATATATATATATATATATATATTGAACTGATCAAAATGAATGCGGAGAATATAAGTAGAAAGAGTAGTCCAAAACTGTTGGAATTATGAAGAAGAGAATCAAAGGGCACCATATGATTCAAACATTTGCGGAGAACCAGAGCCGTTATCACCCGCTTCTTTGGAAGTACCCAGCACCTCGTAGTTCCTAACTTAACCCATCTTCTTTTGCATATCAATTTAATACTTAACACCGGTTAATCTTCCTTCCTCAACATCGATAATTATGACAATGTAACTCTCTCTCTCTCTCTCTCTATATATATATATATATATGTAGACACACACATGCCATTGTTGCTTCGCATTGAAAATCCATTGTGTTCTTTTAGCGTATAAGGGTACTTGTTTTGAGGAGTTGTGTGGTTAGACAAACCCTAATTTAATTAGGGTTGTATTATATATATATATATATATATATTGAGGATCTTGGAGTATCGGAGAAATGAGTTGCAGCGGTTGTCGTGTTCTGCGAAAACGATGCAGCGACGAGTGCATGCTCCGGCATTGCTTTCAGGGGATCCAAGGCCCTCAAGCCCAAGCCCACGCCACCGTCTTCCTCGCCAAGTTCTTCGGCCGTGCCCGCCTCATGTCTTTCGTCTCCGCCGTTTCCTCCTCCCAAAGACCCCGTCAGCTCTCTCTCTCTCTCGCCCTCCTCCTCCTTCTTATAATATGTGTGTGTGTGTGCCTGTGTGCTGCGTGCCCCTCAATTTATATCTATATATATATATAGAAGTTATCTGTAGAGATGATATAGCTATCACAAATTAACTGTATAGTATAAACGATTTGATTTGAACGAGAGTCAGTCTGTTATACTCTCTGAAGATAAGTGTGCGTGATGATAAAGAAAAGTTATTCTTGAGAGGTGAGGTTTTCTTGCGAAACAGGTGAGTTAACTTGGGAATAATTGACCGATAAAAGACTAGGAATAAATACCACTATTTTGTATGTTTGATTTTGATGGTTTTGGTGATGGCAGATTTGTTTCAGTCGTTGTTGTTTGAAGCGCTGGGACGTACCCTAAACCCAGTGAATGGAGCAGTGGGGCTTCTCTGGTCCGGGAATTGGCATCTCTGCCAGCTGGCGGTGGAGACGGTGCTCCGTGGCGGCCCGTTGACCCCACTACTCCCTCCGGATTTCTCCATTTTTGGTGGCTGCAGCGGAGGTTCAGTAGTTCCGGCGGAAGATGAGAGTTTCGGGTCGGCCATGAATAGTTCTACCGATCAGAGGGAGCACATGAAAGGTGAAAGGTCATCAGTGATGTTAAAGAGAAAGGTAACGAGTGATTCTAATATGGACGACAGGGAGAATTTTCAAGCACGTGGTCAGAAGATGCTGGAGAGGGCGAAGAAGCAGCGAGCGGGGACGCCGTCCACGGAGGAGTATGAAACGACCTCGTTTGGGACTAGTAGCCTACAGGGCAGTGCCGAAAGGAGACTCCTAAGACTATTCTACTGATAATAAAATTCCATGGAACATGAAGCCATTGGAACATTTCCAACCAGCCTCTTCCATTCACAAGCTCAGCATTATCACTGCCTCTATCCCTCAAGGAACTGTTTTCAGGATGTTCTTAATACTACTTTCGGTCCTAAATGGTCCTAAACATAAGAACTAGTTAATTCATTTGACTAGATTAAGAAAATAAGTTAAGTTAGTTATTCGTTATAAATATGTGTTGTCTTTCCTAAAATATCTTTACCAATCAAGTTTATGGGTTAGAACTACTATTATTAGAAGGACTACTTGGAAAGATTAGATAAATATGAGAGATAAAATATATTGGAGTCTTATACTTAGGATAAAAATAAACAACAAAGTTTTATATTAAGAACCAGAGGTAACACATATAAAAAGCTTTTACCGTAATTTCTATTAATATTAGTACTTTCGATTCTTTTCCTGATTTAGATTTATGCTCTTTTACGAACCTTGTATTAAAAACTGTTACCTTTAATCTTAGTAATTTTGTCTTTTATTAAAAAAATAAAGCCATTGGAACATAAAATAGCGTCTCTCTCGCTCTATCTACACACACAAAACTAGTCAGTCTTGGTGAGTGTGGTGCTCATCTAAATTTAAAATTTTTAACCAGTAATATTTAAATAAAAAATCATTGGTTGAAAAATCATACAAAAAGAATCTTTATTTTATAATTTGTACATATTAAACTAACAAACCATTAAAAATATAAAAAATAAATCATATGAAATTTGGATAGTCAAATTTATTTGGACGGTACAGATTTAGCGCTGATCAAATTATCAATTGGGTGATAAGCACCCAAATAAATCACATGTCTGTGTGTGGGAGAGAGAGTTTGATTGAGCACCTTTTATACGATAAAACGGAATTAAGATCTTTATCTTTAATAATATTTAATGGATTGTATTTTGACAAGGATATAATAGAAAGGGTAATCACAAAAAAACTACGAAAAGTGTGACATATGATTAAGAAAACATTTAACCCATGGTTGATTTGATTTACTATGGAATTTTAAACTTAATTCATAAAAGAATTACCTATGCTTTACCTGGCAAAATCTACCAGTTACAATAACATTGTTTATCTAACTTCTTGTGGGCTGACTTATAGGGATTAGGTCTAGCAGAAGAGGCCGATCTCTCATAACGTAACGAATCAAGATTCAAATCTCTATTAGAAAAGATAATCATATTTAGTGCCTGACAGTGTCATTAGATTGCCTCTAATAAAAAGATACATGTGTTTTAGCAAAAAAAAACTTCTTGTGGGCTTGCCACCCATAGTGCGTATTTAATGTTATATTAGAAACTATCGAAATCTAATTATAAAAAGAAGAAGAAAAACTATCAAAATCGTTTAACATGAAACCAAGCTTGCTAGTAGTCATGTATGAGTTGTGTTTTGAGAAAATCTCTAGAGACATTATAATTCGTTTGTCACGGATGATCATAACAAAATAGTACAAAACGTCATTCTGGGGAAGGTATTGCTTGAGAGCAGAATTGATTTGGAGTACAATTACTTGACGTGTTCACTGATTTTAAAAGGAAAAAGACAGAAAAATGATACTTTAACTTCAAAATGCCAGAAACGTCTGCTCAATTTGGAAAATCCCGTCTTGGTCTTATCAGACCGAATTGGGATTATTTTGTTAAATGAAAAGACAAAACTACCCTTTGTATTATTTGAAAAAAAGCAGGGGAAGAGAGGCGCGGTTTAACTTGGGAATGCTTGGTTGAAACCGACAGCGCAAAGAATGGAAAAGAGAGGAGAAGGGAGTGGAGGAGGAATCTATCGCCGTGGAAGAAGAGAGAAGAGAAGAAGGAAGGATGCGTTCGTGGTGCTGTGGTCACCGTGGAAGAAGAGAAAAGAGAAGAAGGAAGAGCGCGTTGGTGGTGCTGTGGTCATTGTGGAAGAAGAGAAAAGAAAAGAAAGACCGAAGGGATACATTGTGGGAGTCGATTGAAGGGGAAAAAGAGAGAAGAGGAGAATTTTAAGCATCTGAGGAGAATTTTACAACTCCAATGTATGGATTAACAATATCTTTATATATGTTTACAATTTTAGTATCGGTATTCACAACAGCATTTTCAGGATAAAAAAAATATCCCCATTTTACAACATCGGTTAAGCATTTAACAATTTCAGTATAATATTTTAACAACTTGGGTATACCTGTTAACCACCTGGTTTCTTACCTCCCTACACCTTGGTTGGACGGCCTGTTTAAACATCTAGGGAGAATTTTACAACTCCAGTGTATGGATTTACAATAGTTTTATATATATTTACCACTTCAGTATGTGTATTCACAACAGTATTTTCGAGATAGGAAAAAAAAAACCCATGTTACAACTTTGGTTAAGCGTTGTACAACTTCAGTCTATGGATCAATATTTCCAATAATGAATAAACCCACCACATCACAACTTCAATAAACCAGATAACAACCCCAAAATAAGTTTTTAACACCTCGATTATAAGTTTTAACAGCTATCATAAAAAGAAATAATCATTAATACTAATTTTTAAAACTCAGTTTATATGAAGATCATACTTAAAACATAAAATATAAGGCAAAGAATATCTAACATGAACAATAAGTAAACTCCTCTTGCAGCTTTTGTCATAGTTAACAACACAGTTAAAGGAAATAACAATTTCAATAAAGGTATTTCTCTAAAACCAGATCCTTGGTGACAGTACTTACGTAATGCCACACATTACCTCCTCTGAACCCTCGACGACTTATGCAGAACGCGGGACCATCAAAAACCATAAAACACACTGTCACAGTGATGCTACGAGGGTGAAAGAGTCATATGATTTCAAAGAAACACTTACCCTTTCGAATCACCACCTTCTCGTCACTCTCGAGCAGCCTCCGTTGTGCATGTCTCTCTTTTCCTTCCTGCCTATCTTCATCCGTATGCAGCTTAACGTGGTGCCCACGTTTTGTATCTAGTGAGGGCAGTTTTATCTTTTCATTTAACAAAATAATCCCAATTTGATCTGATAAGAGCAAAACGAGATTTTCCAAATTGGGCGGACGTTCCTGGCATTTTGAAGTCAAAGTATATTTTTCTGTCTTTTTCCCGATTTTAAAAGCCGTGTTTATATTATCTTTTGCATGCAGTTAGAGAGGATCTCATCACGATAAACGCGAACCTGTTCTAGTAAAAATGTAATGTCACTATTATAGATAAAAATTGTTAGAAGCAGTTTGATCATTTTTCGTATAAGCATACATATGAATGGAATGCTGTTTTTCAATAACTATTAATTGAGTTATATCCAAGTATTGTTAGACTCGATTAAAATAGCTCTCTTAAATACATTTTTTTGAATCGAACTCGAAATTTCGTAATTAAACCGTCAAAGTCCTGTTTACGAAGACGAATGCCTGATAAAATAGCATGATGTTGCCGTAAAAGAAAGGATTATTCTACAAAATTCTCAAGAACAGCATCCAACAGCCTTCTAGGTGAAATTCATAGTAGAATATGCTTGTATGATTCGACAACAACTCCTGTTCAAGATTTTGAGATTGGACATCATGCTTGTGCAATCATTTGATCTCCCCGAGAGGCTAGGATTTCACAGTCCACGTATAAAATTGCAGAGAATTATAATCTAGGCCTGAGGTTGCTAAAACTGATAACGACAATAATCAAACAGCAAGGACTGGTGTTCAAGTGAAGGATCTTGACCACAAATTTACCTAATAAACAAATGGTTAGTTGATTATATACATACACTTGAACCAAGGGAATTGCTTCCAACTACCTAACAAAGAAGCAGAAGGAAAAAAAGGTCACCTTTTTCTTTTTCCTGTGATGATGATATTCATACACAACATATACTACACACGACATTCAACAGGAACATATTAGGTTCCGAAAACAAAAAATGTAAACACAGAAAACCAAAAACCAGCTAAGCTATCAGCTCCATATTCCATTGTCGTTACCTTCTGTGTCATCTTCACCCGTGGGAAATTAAAAAGCTGGTTAGTGTTAGCAGTAAGAGTGAGGAGTCAAGAAAGATCAGTCCTACACACGTGTTGTCAGGTGGCAGCCAGTAGTCCGAACACGACAAAGTTGTATTATATGTGTTCTTAAGGTGCAATCCCTGACCTGTTATTATAATTCATAAACCAGGAAAAAGAAGCTATGAGAATACTTATACTGGATTAATGAGAACCTAAGGCTGCATTGTCATTGCCAAGTATCCTTTTCTTTTGGGATAATGAATAATTTTTTTTTTTTTTTTAACACGCTGATAGGAGCATTGGGTTTGCTATGGATCAGACATGGATATAAAACACAACATAAACATTACTACAGGATGAGATATAGTATTTAAATACAGTTCAAAATAACTTTCATTTGTAGTCATGTGTGTGTATTAACAAAATTATTAAGCAACTCGGAGTGTGGCAAAATCTGATGATATCTGAGTAAAATCTCATCACAGTGACAAGTTATTTCAAGGAAGGCACTTGGACTTCACTTGCCATTATTTTCAAATTTTTTTGCTTGACAAAGAACTTTATGGATAAAATGATACGAGAATGAATAAGTAATGTTCCATCAAGATTATAAAGCGACAATTATATTACGAAACTAAAACTCCAAAATGACAGTTATTTTGAAATGGAAGGAGCACAATTTGAAACACCATTTCACTAACCAGTGTAGGATACATATTGAACTCAAAAAAGAGCAGGTTTTTATGTCTTGGTCTTTAGATGAGAAAACTTGATAAAGACAGATTACCTGCATAGCTTCTAAAGATGACAAGAAATCCTTGCATTGTTCGAGGAAATGCCTTTGTTTTGCAGTCACCTTTACAAGTTCTGCCATCAGGGAGTTAGTTTCTTCCACCTGCCAGAAGCAGATGACTTTATAAATACCAATACAAGAGATAATATTAGTTTGGCTAAAACAAAACAGTATATTTAATCTAAAGACATCTATTTGTCAAAAAAAGAAAAAGAAAAAGAAAAACTAAAGATCTCTACTCAATTCCATTATAGAGTCTTCTGAAAATGTTCGCTCCTCAACTCCTTTAGAACTAATTGAAGATTCTCAGGATATTACATGGTTTATTACCATATTAGTGAAAAGCAAAACAAAGCTCTTGGTGGCTGCGAAATAAACAACACACAAGCACCAATAATTCTGGCTACTTCTATCAAGACACAAGGGATTGCTCAAGGAACTATACATCAATCATTTTAAAAATAAGATAACAAAAACATGCATTTTGAACATTCAATATACACTATCTAAAAGGGATGTGGATTCTCTACAGTTATCCAAAAGCTAGAAAAAAAAAACACACACACACAATCAGGCATGTTACCCATAATCAATACCTTGTGGACGGGCAATGAAGATGGCTTAGTTACTCGATATGGAAATTTCATAAAAGATAAACGGCATATTAGCAAATTAATTCATTTCTCCTCCTAACAACACTCCACAAAAATCCGAAAAGAGAAACAAACAAAGGCTTGGAGATTTGTAAATGAACAGTTGGAAGGCATTAAAGAATTTTGGGGATTTTGAAAATGTCTTATTCCATTCCTCCTTGTTATATAACTCCCACAGGCCAAAAATCAAATTGGATTCCCTTTCATTCCCTCACTATCTTCCATTCAAGCATGCCAGTGGATTACAACCGAATCAAGCAAAACCTAGCCATAGATATGTGTGTGTGTGTGTGTGTATTTTTAAAAAAATCAACAAACAACACTTGCTAAAGTATCATATTTACCTAAAAACCAAAAAAAGATATCTCACTATCATGCATATCATACCACGTTTTTATATTTTATCATATCATTCAATCTAATGTCAATATCCTGTAATTATGACAACATTACATGCCATTTCATTTGCCCATCAGCATAACCACTGACCCTTGAAATCGGTCATCTTCTAGGTTATGAATAGTTAGGTTTTAAGAGAAGGCATCCATTTTACTGATGGATCTAAACAATAACGTTAGGTTAGGTCACCCAGGGGAAAAAAGTTTTCGCCAAAAGTGACAAATTAATAATGCAACAGCTGAATCAGACATAATAAGTTATTTAATGGACTTGAAATATGTGGGACGGACTTGTCAACAGCTGGTTCCATCATTGATGATCAGCCACTGTGCACTAAAGAAGGTTTGTTTTTCCCGTGTATGCAGTTGTCTAAGACAAAAGCTTACCAACTACTTTATTAATACTACAGCTTGATTTGCTCACTTTGTCTGGGTGAATCAAGCATCCAATGTAATAAACTACATTACAATAACAACAAACCTTTGCCCACTATGTGTAGTGCATTAAGGCTAGTCATTTTCAAAACTGTATGGTGCATATAGGAAACTAGCAAAACACCTATTTGAGCTCCCTGTCTACAAATTCTACAGCAGCAAAGGACGCTCTGAAAATTATCGCAAATCAGGAAATGCCTTGTTAATTTAAAGAAAGAAAGCTGAATTATGACATTTACATGTGCATCTAACTACACTAGAACCACCAAATGTTCCATGTTTCATATTAAGTAGGCGACTTGACAGTATAGTTAAAGATCAGTTTAGATCAAAACTCCTCAATGCATAACTAATTAATTTTGACAAATTTAACCAAAAAAAAAAAAAACAACAACAACAACGTAACCCTTATTCTACTTGGCGGGGTGACAAACCAAACAGACAACAGCACAAAATCTTTGACTGAATTTAAGATGAATATTTAGCGAAATAAACTTAACGGAACCCCTAACTCTGATATTATTCATGTAGCTGAATTAAAGCTTCCTTTCCTTGAACAGAGGAGAAAGGAAGGCATAAAAGAGATGAAAATGTATCCAACTCCTGGCTTTCAAGAGGCTAGGTATCCTCCACCCTGAATATTCTCTCTCCACTTATGCATCACATGGCAAAAGTGGTATCCCTTGATAGATCCTCTTGTGCCCTTCTTCCGCTACATCACACATAATCTCCTTTTAGGCCTCATTTCTCTTTTCCTTATGTAGACTTAACTCCATTTAGCATCTCTCTAGGCCATTTATTTCTTCATTACATAACTTGGTCTCAAATATCACGGAGTCCATCAAAACTCGACTAACAAGATGAAAAGGTGATAAGGGTTAAGGAGAAGTTAATAGCTGCTAGATCGCAAGGTTAATTGTTATATTCTGAAAACAAGTTAAGTGCGATAATGTTTTATATCATAAAAAAAAATTTTAATCAACATTTACAAAAAATTATTATAATGTTCTTGAGATAAAATGAAAGCACGACTGCCTTCATTTGGCTTGATAAATTGGAGGCAATAATCGAACCAACCAATCAACTGAAGCAAGACTTCTAGACAAGTATAACATCTTCAGACTCGGGTACTTTCGTGAGAACTTACATATCTATTTGATTATTGACCCAATCCTATCGTGGATGGTGTAAATAAATTGACTTTCAGGATTTCTGAGTTTCTCATGACTCCTTAACCTAAGTCCCAACTCTAAAACAAAAAAAGGGTACTTACAATACGAAATTTGCTTTGTCATAACCTTATTAACACATCTTATATTGACAATTGATAGAAACACACGCCCTCTACTAGAGGAGCACATTAGGAAGCAAATAAACCAAGATTACCTTTGATGAAAGAGAATAGATTGAGGATGACATTGCTTGCATGACATCAACTGCTGACCCCAAGGCATCCTTCAGATTTGGTACATCGGCCTACAAAGAAAACATTATGTGATTATTGAGAGACAACTTTGAAATGTTGATTAGTGTTTAAAATAAAAGGTAGCGGCACATACTATTGCTTTTTCAATGACAGGAAGACGGAGGGTGCTGGCCTTCAAAGCTTCAGTTGCTCCAACCAAAGAACTGGAGTGATCTCTTTCTAGAAGGGCCCACTCTTCCAAATAAGAAATCTATAAGACCAAGCAAAAAAGCTTCATTTATGATGAACAATAAAGATAATTAACCAGCAGTCTATTGTGATAAAATATCATCAAACACTGTACTTTGTTGTAAGGTGATTAACTAACAGAAACATCAGCTACCATTGCAGCCATTTTCAACAAATCCAATGGTGCAGAAGTATCTTTTAATTTTATCATGTGCATCATTTTTCAAGAGTTACATGCATAAGACAAGGTTGCAATTGCCCAATTGGTCTGGCCACAATCACGCCAAGTCAGGCAGGACAAAAAGAAATACGGAGCGAGGCTAGCACCCAACCAACCCCCCAGCTCAATTCCCTCATTTAAAAAGAAAAAGAAAAAAAATTAAGGACACATGAAAATCTTGAGCTTAATATGATTTTACAGATACTCGTGTGAAAATTTTTTCTCAAACGGTCATTTCATAATTTTTAACAAAATATTTGTTTAAAAGAAAAAGGCCCAGGCAGCCCAGCATATTGGTGGGCCTGGCTCTGGGCTTCAATTTTGAAACTTGATTTGGGGGAAAAAACGTTAATTACACAGGTAATCATTTAAAACCAAAATCCCAAATCTTACTTGTCCCTTCATGATGGAAGTTAACTTCAATTTTTGCCTCAGCAATAGCAACTTGATTCGTTTAAGTATAACTGCATGCCGTAGTTCTGATGTCGTTACCCACGCATTCCATAAATGCCTCTGATACAATTAAAAAATATAGGCAACTGTACATCAGTACAATTGTTATCAGGGGGAAAAAAAAAATCAGCCATTTTCCATCCAAACATATGAATTCACTTTTTAGATGTACAACTACAAACTAGCTGCAGAAAAACAAATTAAAGAGTTACTGCCTCAGTGATAAAAACTTAAGAGATTGTCAAAATAAATCAAGCACCAGAAAACCATAAACAAAATCATCAAATGTCATAATGATTTCTGGACATATCAGAAAATGTTAAGTGATCAAACTATGTCATGTCAACATGGTTGTCAAGGACCACTTCAACCAGAAAGTTTAAAATTTTAAGTGAAGTTTCATAATTGGCTTTATTGATATCTATAGCATGCCCTCTCAAATGGAAGCCCTTTGGGTATGAACTGCAAACAAAGCACAAGACCACCATATCTTGTGTCAACTTAAATTTAATGGTAATAGAGGATGAGAGAATGAGAATGACTAGGATGAAACTCCTAACAGCTTGGTCATAGAGGCTCCGATATCATGTCAAAGGACCATTCCAACTTAAATAAGAGTTTGGATACCCCAAAGTAAGGGGAAAGGGGCAAAGTAGAGAGAGATAGAGAATGAGGTAGGCCCAACTTTTTTAGGACTCACATGGCAGAAGTGGGACCGACCACTTTCTCTCTATCCCTCTCTTCTTCACTCTTTTACTCCATAACCTCTTATTTGAGGGGTTCCAGTCTCCCTAAACAAGTCCAAACAGTTAGGTGAAGGTCCATGTGCAACTTTATTATACTCTAACTATGGCCAAGAGGTTTGACGCATATCATGATGAACATAACTATTTTTTTGAACCCAATAAAACCCATGACCTAGAAAGCCGGAGATAAGAGTGCTGAATTATCAAATTCTGTATTCTGTTCTGAATAACCATGACAGCCTGGTCCAAGACACCTTGGAATATAGTGCACACAGTAAACCAAGACAACACATTCATGGAAGAATTTTATTGAGGGACCGAATCCACAAATCAATTATTAAGAAGCCCTTAAATTTACCACTCACATAACACAAATTTACAAGTTGAACTACAACAACTTACCATTCATAATTGAAATATATTTTACACTATTTGCCACTCAAGCAACACAAATTTACAGGTGGAACGATGAGTATTTAGCATTAATGATCCTTAGAAATAAAAGATTTGTGAATTTGGTACTTAGGCATAATTTTCCCTCCATTCATATCATAAGGCCTTTTGATGACCGAGTAATCAAAACTTGCCTTTTGAATAGCCTAAATACAGGTACACGGATCAAGGCCAAAATCATACAATACATGAATGCAGATTTTTTCCCTTAAAAAATATATAGAACAAAGGTATGATTAAGTCTATTATTTAGACACTAAAATCACTATTAACAAAATCTAATCATCGTAAACATTGATTTAGCATAAAAAATTCATCGCTACAGAGACACGAAACAGGTATGCTTGCAAAAATGGAGTATTGTTTCTACTTGGTCTTCTCTATGTATGGTGAATCATGGTCGAAGTCATAGATCTAAAATATAAGGTTCATGACTTGGTGTGCATTGAGAACAGGCTCCAAGAAGGTCCTTCCACTACATTATCGTTTCAAAATTATTGGAAGACTATTCAACAAAGTAAGTTGAATAATATCTGTCTCTGAAAAACGATCAGAGAAAAAGTCTTTAATCTTTATACAACTACTCACTATAGAAATCATACACATTAGGTCACTGACAATTATTATTTTCGTCACTGCCAACAAAAAAAGCATCAGCACTTGTTCATGTAGATACTAAGTCCAACTCAACTCCAACTTTAAATAGTAGAAGCAACTGGCGTGTTTTCTAATTCAATGAACCTCATGAATGACCGTCAAATAAGTTTATCACAGCCATAGAAAAACATAGAGAACTCCACTCTTCACTTTCCTCCAATGGATCTACCTTCGTTTGTAAATAAAACAAACCATGCACAGCTAGAAAATAGTGACCATCCAATGTAGTTATCAGAACGAAACGCAGGATTTGTAATACTCTCTAATATTTCACAACCTTGATAATAAATCAACAAATCCTTTATGAGATTAACAATGCTAATTGATCCAAAATCTAGCACAAAAGTACTAAAGCAAGACCTTTAACCATTAACTTAAGGCCAGCCTCTAAAACTACCAGCACAGGTTGACACATAATCACTCTATAGAGCAAGATATCTAACACAAGGTTTATCAATTATAGTTTAACAAGTCATTCTTTTGTAAATCTTATAGAATGATATAACCATGATGACAACCTCCGTAAGTTTAAATTGTTCCAGAGAATAGGACACATATGCAACCATTATAAGACAGGAAAAAGAATCAATCTGAGATATTTATATCATCACAAGCAACTATAACCTTAGTAAACGAATATAGCTTGACTGAAGCCGTGATGACCATACCTCTGCATTTAGTTTCTGCACCATAAAGGTAGCATCTGCCCTCGCATTGGCAAACCGCCACTGCACATATCGGTTATACAGAATCCGTAACGTGTGTGCATCAAATATTCGATCCTCCCCTATCTTTCCCCTCCGGATATCAACTGAAAAACTAAGAATTGAAGGTGGATTCAAAGAATTACTATTGATGGAGCTGGCAACTGCACTTCTCACCCGTGCTGGACTAGAGATTCCCCTTGATGGTGATGAGACTGTAGATGCCCATAGTTTACTAGGAGAGGCAGGACGCGCAGTTCCTCTGATTGGGGAAGCCATAGTTCGAGGGGATGATAGTGGGCCATCACTAGTGAACTTCTTGGATTGAACAACCTTTGAAGGAGCTGTCATTCTTGAGGCAGGGCTTGTTGATAAGGGTGAACCAGGATCCTGCAAACGGCGCAGCCGACTATTAGTCTCTTGCCAAAACCTCGCAGACACAGCAATGCCACGAGGTCGACCCTTGCCAGCTCCAACACAATCTTGTGCTCCTGAAGTGCTGCCAGAGGAAACGCTGTCTGTATCAGATGCAGTGAGATCAGAAGGCAACGAAGAATCATTTACTGAATTTACATCTGAGCTCTGCTGAGCATCCTTCAATAATTCATCTTTGCCTAAATCCAAACTCAATCCCCCGTCAAAAGATGCCCTTCTACCATCACCAATCATTGATTGCTGCAACGCCCGAACCACTTTTCCAAATCCGTTTCCAACAAGCTTCTTATCACCAATGAAATCCATGCTCCTTGACAAGTGATTGGAACCCGAATTCGACTGCCTGGTCCGAGCCGGCCATCGGTGCTGGTCCACGGGTCTCGAGTTCTCGACTTGATCTCCTCCACCGTCAACCTTACCTCTAACTGCAGGCGACCTCCGCCTCTCTGGCGTTGCAGCCTTCCTGGCATTGCTCGAAGTGGGTGTCGCAGCCTTTGTCTTACTAATCGGAAGTGAAAACGCCTCCCCTTGAAACGAAACCGACAAGCTCCGCGTAGAAGTGACCAGAAGCTTCGTAGCCGCCGATACATCACCGGCATTTCCTTGCCGTAGGACAGGCGTCAAAGGCCTGTTCGGAGTCGCGGGTCGCCTGCGGTCCACTGATTGGGACCGTTTGGGCACCGTAGAGGGTACGGGGGTCGATGAGGGTGCGGAATTGATGGAGCGTGAAAGGAGGGGAGAGGGGCATCTCCTAGATGAAGACGACGAAGAGGTTGAAGTGGAAGTAGAAGTCGATGGAGAAGGAGACATGTACCTGGAAGAAACCTGCCTACCCTTGGGTCTTCTTGGAAGAGTCCCATTGTCTTTCTCTGAATGTAAAAGAGGAGGCCTCGATGGGTTTCGGTGGGTCGAGGAAGCCTTGGTGTTCAGCGGGTCAGTTGAAGCTGCTTCAGAAATGGCAGCCACCATTATAAGACTCTGAAATTTCCACACATTGCCTCTAAGATTAAAGGTTTCATTCCCGAGCCCCAGCTTTTCCCATGGCCGATTGTGCTCGCAGGAGATCAAGAAATTTCAGAAAGGGGTCAGCGCAAGATTCAGCATTTCAGGGGAACGAAACAGCTGAAAAGAAGAAAGTAGCGCTGAGTGCGGATTTAAGAGAGAAAGCGAGAGTAGGTAAACGAGATTTGAGAGTGTAGAGTGCTTCACAGGCGAGCTTTCTGGGTTTTGGTTTTTGTGAATCTTTCGAGGGACGTTATGTTAATATAATGACGGTTTATTTCCCGCAAGCACTTGGCTCGCCATTCTCTTCCACATCTCAAAATGTAAATATACGACGACGTACGTAATTATGCAGTTAAGTATTTTTAAGGTTGACCCCAAAAAAAATAAAATCTTGTTAAGGTGTCAATTTCTAATTTTTTTTATCTACAAAAAATATTTATATTTACTTTTTGGCATGAAAAAAAAAACTATCTTTGTTATTTCCTATAACAGAAATACTAAGTTATCGGTTTGACTTCTTAAAGAATTGCTTATTTGATTCATCACTTTAATTTATTAAAATTTCCTGTGATGCTGTTTAAAATATATTTCATCTATTTTTTTTATTAAGTGAATTTATGACGTAAAAACATTCATAAATTTTAAAACCAAATAACAGTGATTATTTCTTAATAACTAAATTGATAGGAAGACTTGAAGGTAAATCTTTTAGAGATCTAGGAACATTGGCCATATTATTATTATTATTATTATTTTGCCAGCGGCCATGCTATAAAAAATTAAACTTTTACCATACATCTCTCGAATTGCTAAGTATGATTGGAAAAAAAATAATCATTGAACTAAATAAGTAAGCAGAATAATGAAGGAGATTCACTCAATAGCATTAATGATATACACACTTTTAAAAGACAAGATTATCTAAAATTATCCTAATTTAGGGAAATATGTGGGAGCATCTCTTAATTCACGTATCAATAAAATGGGGTTTTTCATGATTGTCAAACTTACATTTATTATTCATATTTCCACTTCAGGATTGGCACCAAAAATATCAATTACTATTCTTTTTTTTTTTGGGCATGTATCAATTACTATTCAGTCACATGAATCCACCAACAAACTGTATAATATATATGTGTGTGTGTATATATGAAGAAATGGCGGGATTAAAATAAAATAAAGTTTTGAAGCAGTGGAGATAGCTGTCTGTCTCTGTCAAATAAGATGTTAGTGTGAAATTTATAATTAGAAACATGAGATGTTCCCTACTTTTAGGTGTCTAATTTATAATCAATTCCTTTGTTTTAAAATAAACAAATCATTTTTTACACTTTATGAGACAAAATTTTCTCATGTATTTACTTTGTACAGCGTAAAGATTTTTTTTTTAAAAAAAATTAATCCAAATGAGTTATATTATCCTACTCTGAAATGAATACATTTTATAATGATTTTCATAATGCCCCCCTTTTTTTTTGAAAAAAGGAAGGTGATCTATAGCACGTGAGCTCAAAATTTGTCCTTTGTGTTAGTTAACGTTACCCTAAAACATTTGTCCTGGTGTTATTATTGTCGTTTAATCAAATTATGACTGACTTATTAAAATGTCTGCTGAAATATTTTTTTAATATTAAATTAATAAGCGCACTCTCATATATGTCCAATATATATAAGAGTGTGTTTGAGAGTTTATGAATAAAATCGAAAGTCATTAATGAAATGGAGTGGAGTCGAATGAGATGAAATAGAACGGAAAGTTTAATTGGTTTGGTGTATTCTCAACTATTACATTAAAATTTAAACCGGTCAGATTTATATTTTATAACATTGTTTTATAAAATATTTTTTTATTACCTTGTTAAATTATCATGGGATTTAATTTTATTTTTTTAAAAAAATACTGACATTTTATAATTTTAATCCCGCCATTATGTGCAGAATAATGTGGGTATAATTGTAGAAAGGATTTGGCAAAATGGGATGGCGTGAGATAGACGGATTACTTGAAAGGGAAAGAGATTAGTGAGCTAACACATATTATGTGTCCATTAATTAATTATTAAATGAAATGAAATCAGGTGAAGATGATGGGTCTAAAGCTAAATATAATTTTCATAAAACCAGTTTTTTTTATAAAAAAAAAATTAAAGAAGAAGTGGTTGTTCGATGATGCTGATGCAATGAATGAAATAAGCCTAAAAAGCTAAGACATAATCAAGCACAGTGCCCCATTTGTTGCCTAATTGTTTGATTTTTGCAAGCTAAGCTAAGGTTTTTGCACGCTAATACTTTAATTTAATTTAATTTAATTATCATTACTATTACTACTACTATTATTATATCAATATTATGTAATTAATATTAAGATGCCCCATCTCTTTCTGTCAGTTCTCCCCTTGTAATTGCGCCATTTCAACGCTTCTTTTCCTTCTTAACTTCTTGTTCGTCTTCTCCTCCGCTCTTTATGCTACTTTCTCCAACTTTTGTTTGATCTGATCTACCTTTCACTTTCATTTTTCTCTTCTTCTATTAGCTTCATTCATAAAATATATACTACTTCCAATTCTAAGAATTAAACGACAGTTAAATTTAGTTTTAAATATAAGACGTTAATCAATTTTTCGTTATAAATTTATAATTTATTCTCTAAAATATCTCTGTTGATTACATATATCTGTTAGAAATAACTAATTTAATTAATTTCATTAATCTACTTAAATCAGTTGCGTATTATTAATAACTGGAAGTAATATGTATATAATTAGAATTAAAAAAGTCAAATGAACAATAAATTTTATTGTCAGGCTACAAGGGCAAGCTATTATGTTCCAGGTTGAAAAGGCAACGCAACGGAGCATCACCATACATTTGGGGTTTTTTTTATTTCAAATTTATTTTTAATATTTTGTGGATCAGGCATTTGCAAAAAGGCCAATAGTTTGAATTCTTTATACTTAATATACATGTATTTACAAAATAAAATAATTAATAATATAAAAATAAGATGTGAATATATATTATCATGTTTTTAACCACATACATAAATAGGTAATATAAAATGATGTTATCTGAATTTGGAGGGCTCGATGTGCATGTGGTGGTTGCAATACCAACGCAAGTCCCAGGTTGAAATACGAACTTCGGAAAACTCAAGGTTAACATTAAAAAACTAAACAAATCATACTCCCCCAGTCCTTTTTCTAACAAGAGCCTATCACAGAGATTAAAAAAATTAGGTAAAATTAGTTAAAAACAATAAAGGTATAGAAATTAAAAAAAATTTCTTCAAAATATCCTTATTTATGGACAAGAGAAGGTATAAGAAAGAGAATAAGAAAATTATTATAATAAAGAAAGTTATGAGATAGATAATGTGTGATAAAAAGAGATGATAGCTTGAAAAATAAGATAATAAATATATCAAGTATTAAAATAAGTAATTAATGTGGGGCAAAATAGAAAATTTGTTACAAAAATTTAAGACAGCTTGTAAATATTCTTATATTTAGGGACAAGAGAGGAATGATAGTTGTTGTTTATAAAAAAAGAAGAATGGAGTAATATTTATGAGCCTAAGTAAAAATACCTGATTTTTCAGTCTTTACAACCAAGTTTAATCTAAAAGCTTCTAAACTTTAATTAATAGAACAAACCTAAGAATCCAATTCCAAAAATATATTTATGAGATATAAAAGCCGTGATTGTATGTGTAAGATGTGTGCTTGTCACTGTATATAGTGTCGTCTGATCACTTTGCTTGGAAAAACATATTTTCTCTGATTTTACATATAGAAATTTAATTAGTATGTAGAAATTAAATAAATAAGCTATTTTAACTCTTTGTTAAAAATGTATGTTGAATTTTAATCATCTGTGTTACTACTACTGTATTTATGACCAGAAAGTAATATTTTGACAAAATCAGTGGTCCTGAAAGGACAAAAATTTATAAAAATTTGAGCTTGATTACAGCCCTATCTTCCAGTTACTTATGATTATTAGTTACTTTTCTGGATCTATTTATAAAGCATTTTTAGCATATTTTATATAGATTAAGAAAAACTTTAAATTATGTTAACTCCTTATTAAAATATAATAAATTTTTAACTTTATCTCTATTTAATATATACACTTTTAAAAAAAATAATTATCTACACTATAATAAATGAAGAACAAAGTAATATATTTATGCTAAAATTGTAATGAAATGACTTATAAATAGAATAAAATTTTTTTTCCTCTCTACCTTATAAATAGTATGTCAAGAGTAGGTAATAAGCCACCTCAACAACTAGATCAATGAATATATTATAAAGGGGAAACATAGGTAGACAAGTAGTAAGAATTAATCAATGAATAATGTTGCCGGATCTCAGGGTTTGTTTTGCACGAAATAAAAATTTGAAAGGCGAATGAAAATGTGAAAACTTTCCCATAAACATGGAAAATTTTATTTTCAACCAAGCAAAATATTTATATATATTTATTTTTTGATCGTTAATTGTGGTTTCTTGTTAATTAATTACGCTCTGCATTATAAAGTTTGGTAAATTGTGTGAATTTCCAAGTCTTTACTTGTTATTTTAAAAGTTATAGAACCTATTACTTCATTACTAGTACAATTTTATAAGTTTTATATTATTTAGAGCTTAAGTATTTATTCAATCTTTAACTTTGAAATAATTTTTTATTCTATTATTATTTATTCTATGTACTAAGCCATCTGCAAATAATTTTGTCCAATTACTTTTATATATATATATATATATATATATAATGCGCTCCATTGGTATCTATTATTAAGAGGACAGATATATTTCATTACTTTTTTTAACAAAAAAAATAATATATGCTGAGGATGTGAGGAAAATTTTAATATTAAAAAATAATTCAATTTCAAAAAGTAATATTTAAAAAATAAAGAATATAATATGCTTTTCATATATCCTTTTGGTGTAGTAAATTACTTAAACGTAAATTAAAATCTCTCCGGTGACTCAAATAAAAACTCTGTTCAAGATATGACAGAATTAGATTGCTTATTACTACCTAATAATAGCACAAATAATCTATCTTTGATTAGGAGCTTAGTTAAACCTATAATTAGCCCATTAAGGAAAAGAGGACAATAGAGTTAAAATGATTATGTTGGATTGATCAATCCATAACAAATTAATCACAGAATGATGAGGAAGTTAGGTAGGCATTTATCAATCCATAACAAGGTAATTAAGGCTCACTCCATGGAATAAATAATTAATTGATTAAGAAATATAACTCACATTACCCGCTATAGAAAATGCCATTAATTAATTTTGTAGGACGTTAATTACCCAGATGCTTCTTCTTTCCAGGCAAAAGCATATGATTATATATTTATTTTTATTTAATTTTTTTCTTGTTTAAACTTATATAGTTAAATACTCCTTGAAGCCAAAGATTCAAAGACTATTGTGAATCGATTTGTTAAGATAGCTTCCTTTAAGCATTTGCTGAACTGTATTTAACTGCACCTCTTCTATTTTATGGTTTACTTACGCTATGTTTTGGATTAAAACTTGGAATCCAGATTCACTTCGAAGGACAATTAATTAACAGATATGGAACGTTGCATTGAAGCATATATTTAATCTTTTGTACTGCTTGTTGTAATTGACATCTTAAAGTATATATATACCCTAGAGAATTAAGAAAAGCAATCCATCCATCCATTTATAATCTAAAGCTAGCTCTATTTTTGTGAGAGCAACATATTTTCTTATTCTTCACTTTTTGGTCAGATAAATAAGCTTCAGTTAATTAAGGTCCTCATGAGCTATTAAATATAATATACTTTGATTATCGCAAGAGAGAGAAGCCAAAAAAAAAAAATCTGAATCTAACAAACAGTGACGTAATAAGACTAAGTGAAACAAAGTTTACGAATGGAATCCTTCTCCTATCCCATTTTCCTAGCGTGAGTTCCTCAAAATATGAATTAAGATATAAAGTGATTATAAGAAAAACACACTCGTTTGTGTTTACTTCTAATATCTGAATATAACAAAAAGTGATAATTCATAGCTGATCAGCTAGCCTAAAACATAAAAAATAAATAACTAATTTATAAAAATTAATTAAATTAATTATGTATAAGAAATATGTGTTAGTTTTCTTAAAATGTCCATTTTTATCATTTGTATTGGATATTATTCTACTCTTTGATGATGAAAAATCCTTTTAATACATACTTAATAAGAAAAATTTAGGAAAGAATTAGAAATTTTGAGAGTCAGAGTGAGTTAAGATATTAGGTTTAGGATCGGATAACAAACCCTTTTGGTAGCTCAAATATTGAAAATAAGTAGTGGGGAGTATTGTACATATAAAATCATTTTAGGAGCTTTATATATATTTCTATTTCTCAAGTATACAAAAAAAAATTGAACAAGAAACTAGATGTCACATTTAGTATGGGAGGCAGTAGAATCCAAATTAATGATCAATGTGTAGTGGTTGAGTAACAAAATTTGAGGATGAAAAGGTATACATGACAAAATCAAGTTGTTGCGGAATGCCTTGAAGAGGAAGGCATAATATTTTTGAGGGCAGCATGAAGTGAAGGATGGGTTGGTGGAAGTTATAAATGAGAGCGTGTTTGGTTTTGAGTTTTAATTCCTCATCTGGCCATGCACCCCACTCCCCACCCTAACTACCACTTGGCCGCTGCTTTAACTTCAACTTCCTAAGTGAACGTTTTAGTTTTTGTATGGGAGGAGTTGTCTCATAAAGTACTATTTCTGCTTCTTAATTAATACAAGAACCAGACAATTAATTTAAAAATATTAAGAAAATTAATTAAATTAATTATTTGTAATAAACATGTATTTGACTTCATAAACTAATTTATTTAATCATATACATTGGAACTATCTCTCTGGTTTTGGGAATCCCTTACAATCAATAGTAATATTTTGAGATAAAAATTATAAATTTTGGAGATAAAATAAATTGAGATCTTATATTTAGAATTAAATTTAACACTCCAACTCATTTTTTTTATTAAGTACCAGAAGTAGCATAAAAATAATATTTTGAACGGATACCAAACACCACCTTAGCTCTCCCACAGGTTACTTCGTTTTCGCTAATAGGGAACAAGTATTGATGTAGTTGATAAAAATGTGAATCATATTCTGCAAAGACTTGAATAAAAAAGACAACCTAATATAATCATGATCATTAATGAATTAAAATTCATGCTGTACATCTTTGCCAAGCACCAGAGAAATATATATAATTTAGTTATTAGAATAACAATTTTTTAGCCAATCAAAAAGAGACTAAATTAATTGAAAGCGCAGAAGAACCACTCTCCAAAGAGTTCAAATAGAGGGTAATAAACTCATGATAAGGAGATGGATAACTAAGAGTCATCTCTTCCAAATCCATGCAACGCGTCTTGAACATCCCTATTATAACAGCCATTGAGTAGTACAAGCTTCGTAATATTCTAAACTTCACTTTCTTCACTCCCTTTATTTCCTTCCATTTACTTCTTTTTTCACACATTCTTACTGCTCCCTTAAATATATATTCCCCAGGAGGTGAAGGTGCCTGAAATACCAAAACAAACTAAGTTATTGAACTACAAACAAGATTTTATGTTAAGGATGTAATATATAATGTGTTAGCTAACTTGAAAGGCTAAATCAACATAAATGTTTGAATATATAAATTGAAATCATAGAATTAAAATTGAATTTTTTTGGTAAAACTATGAGCAAAAATTGTTAAATACATCAAGTATGGGAAAAATGTAAACACACGTACCGCTTTAGAATGGGGTAAAGGCTCAAATTCATGGCTTACAAAGGTTAGAGTTTCTAAATTTGATATTCTTTTGAGGAAAGTCATTAGGACATCCCCCAAATGAGCATTATCCTCCTCTTTTGGATATGAATTGTAATAATAAAATGATCGTTCAACACATATTTCCAAGTGGCGAACATTTCCAAATGAAATGGATGGCTTCCCATGTAAATCCTGCAAAGCGATTAAAACAAGAAAAACCGGTTCATTTGATTTTTCATATATAATATATTAGGCGCTAAAATTAAACTGCACTAAGATTATTCCAATGTCAAGATACTCGTGTCGCCAAAATATTCCCGCAGTAATAATTTGAATGGTAAGAAAACGAAATTATACACATAACGCAATCGTGAAGTGCATTTGTGGAATTGAATTAATCTTATTTTATGTTTTTAATATATATTACCTCCCGTTTTTAATATAAGGGTTAGTTTAACTTTTAATTTATTCCTAAATATAGGATATTAATAACTTTGTTTCTCATATTTAACTATTTCTTAAAAGTAATTTCTATAATAATTGCACATTGTTAAAAATTTCATTAAATAGTAATTTTAGCTAATGTGTATTATTAGCAAGAGTATTTGAGAGGGAAGACAACATCTGTTACAAATAACTAGTTTAATAAATTTCTTTAATCCACTCAAATTAATTAACTAGTACTTATATTAAGGATAAAAGAAGAATGTCTCCATTTCATTCCCTCTCCAGTTTCTCTCCATTTATTATTTTTATCATTGGATTAACATCCAATGGTTGGGATTTAATATATTATAACAATATTATTATAATATTAATTAAAATATATATATATAAGCAGTCAGAAATTAATATGCATACATTACTACTAGAATTTTATTAAAATATTTTATAATTTTTTTGTTTTTTATCCTATGCTTTTTTATTATAATAATATCATAGTGTTTATTTATGTATAGATTAAAGTTATTTATATATATTTTTATTATTTAATATTATAATATTGTTATAATATATTAAATTTCAATATTAATCTAATGCTGCAGATAGTAAATGAAGGAAAGTGAAGAAAAAATTAGATGAAAATATTATTTTCCATATTAAGGACTGAAGCTAGCATTTGTTTTAGCGGTTAGTTAAGTGAATCACAAGTTTAGGGGCAAGTGGATTTCGTTAGGATTATTTACTCAGTCAAGTGTTTAATTTTAAATATTTTTATTAAATATGTTCCAATTTGTTATTTTGCTCAGTCATGTGTCACAGAGCCTAAATTGTAGGAGTCAAATAAAAATCCACTAGGTTGTTAAGGATCCCAACATCTAGGGTCTTATTTTTGGAGTCGGTTATTGCCTACATTTTATTTTCTTTCTTCACATATATAGTATTCGAGCCCTATAAATAGAACGTTGAGAAATAAACAAATTATTTGATTCAACTGGGCATTATATTCCCTTATTATTGGCTGTTAAGATTAATAGAGTGAATTAACTTCAGGTTGGACTGGATTAGATTTAGACCACAGCATCAGGTTTTTACATACCTTTATCTTTGGCTATTAGTGGGATGTGAGTGAAATCCTTACCTCAACTCTCTAATAGGTTATTTTATTTACTGCCTCTTATTTTTCCTTTACTACCGTTTTTACCAAATGCAAAACCTCCATCCTATTTTTAAACCATTGGATATTTTAGGAAGATTAAGTCACATTCGTTATAATTAAATAATTTTTTTAAACTTTTTTAATCAACTAAGTAGCTCTTAAATTAAAGACTAGAGGAGTATTAGTTTTATGGGAAAAAAAACTTAAGTCAAATTTTGTATGCCTATCATGTCAAATTCTCTAATCACTCGTATTTTTAAAATATTAGTATTAGTATTTAATAACATTTAATCATGAATTCACATGAAATTAAATAAAAAGGATAAATGATCATGTATAATTAAAAAAATTTGACACAATAATATGCGTGACATAAGTATTGTTCTTATTTTTAATTTTTTTAACTTTACTTATCTAATGGAATAGAATCAACGTTACAGTTATAAACCATATAATATGGGAGATCAAATAATTCAAGAACTAACCTTGAGCATATACGTATCCATGTGCTGCAGTTTTGCCCAACGCATAGCCTCAAATAATTGAATGAGCAAATTCAAATTCCGGAACTTCAAATGAGTCATAACGGCAACATCCAAACTCTTGAACGTCCTTCTTGCATCATAACGAAGTCTTGGAAGAGCCCCTCTCCAGCTAACCCTTTGCAGATTAGGCGCAGAGATCTCAACTACAATCTCATCATCGACCTTGTAACTTAAGGCTCGTAGGTTCTCAGTGATAATCCTCACAGCTTTGAAGTTGCAACAATATTGAATGGTTAAATCCTCCAAACACGAGCTTCCTATTGCAAGTTCTAATTGTTTTGCTGAGACCCTCGCGGTGATAGAACAAAGGAATAAAGTTTTCAAGGATGGGAAACTCTCAGAAACCCACTCACCAACTGAATCCTCAGTTTTAATAAATCGCATATGAAGAGTCTCGAGGGAAGCAATTTTCATCATCTCAGGAAGCTTCACCCAGGCGAGTCCCCTCATGTTAAGTTTCAGAACTTTCAGGGACTGAAATCTGGGGAGGCTTCCGAAGATGGAAGGGAGTTGGTAATAAAGATAGAGTTCGTCGACATGAAAAGTTCGAAATAATTTATTGATCCACTCGTCGTGAAGGCTACGGTGTTGGGGTATCTTGCAGAAAGATGAGAAACAAAGCTGGTTAATTTTGAGAGCATGAGGAGGACGACGTTGGAGAAGAGTGTTCATGAAGTTGAAGACATGTGGGCATGCACAGTTGCGAACACGAGGATCAAGATCAGGTTCAGAAAAGAAGAAGGAGGGGGCGGTCGTGCATAGGGTTTGGAACCTCCTGGACAAGACGCTCAATCTCGCTATATTTCTAATGCCGAGGAAAGAGAAGATGCGATGGAGAATTTCATCTGGTAAATTGCTCAGTGAATATCCTGCCTCTACTTCTTCCATTGTGTGAATCCCTAGCTAAAATTATACACAGCTGGCATTAATAATGAATGAAGCTTGACGCTGGGTTTCAGCGTTCGTAAGAGTGATGGTTGTGGTGAGATCTACAAAGTCCAAGTACAATTTTAATAATCCAAATTTAAAATTTTTGAATAATAATTTTTAAATAATAAAATTACTTTTTTAAAAACAGATAGTTGAGAGATTATCTTTGTACTAAATGATGTACCCATCAAAATAATTTTTTAAGAAAATAAAAGTAAAAAAACATAAATCTAAGATAGCGAGCACTAAAACTCAATCCAAAAACATGGACAGATATCATAATTTAAATTGGCATTAATCACATTAAGTAGCAGAAAATTAGGAATCTATTCACCTTATTTGAATAATTGAATGCCTAATTGTAAAAATTTACAGGCGCATCCCTAACTTATTTTCATGATCTTTAGATCATATCGATCAAAAGGCCCCTTAAATCAGGAGAATAAATCAGATACATATATACACACATATATAACGAAAATTGAAATGATATCGAAAAATATAAGATAAATTGGCCCAAAACAAAAAGGATAAATATAAGATAGGAATAATCTTTTCAAATTTTGTTTAGATTCAAAATATTATCTACAAATAATTAATTTTCAAACTTTTCTAAATCTAAATTTAAGATTTCCTATTTGAATTTGTGGCTTATATTATGCCCATCATATAGGTAGAGAGATAAATTCAACATAAACAAAATGAATGCTTCATATAAATTTAGAGATAACAATGTTTTATCAAAAAAAAGAAAATAAAGAGGCAGGAGAGAAAAAGGTACCTGCGAAGTGTTTAGAGGGAGAAAATGACGGTAAAACTCAACCGTTGGCTGGAATTTAATTGAGGATTTGAGGGCGACACTACTTATTTGCATCATTAATATGACGATATATTAAAAATGTGAAATTTATCATATTTTAAGAAACTCTGCCTATTCTAATTTCTATATATTAGGAAACAAGTACATTCCAATATGCCAGGAAATATTCCCTAATTGCCTTCCAAGTGAGAATCCCCACATTAAATATAATCTTAAGTAATAATTAAATTCTAATTTAATTTATGTTTTAACTAGGTGGGAAAAAAAATCTAATTTGACTCTAATACCAGTTGGTATAAAATGTGCAGAAAAGAGGGTGGGGGAGGAATTTTTTTTTCTTTTTTCATTCCTAGATGCGATTAGTACATTTAGGGGTTGGAGAGTAGCTGTTGATACCAATTTTTATAGGTTATACAAGAGAAAAAGAGAGAAATTGTACCAAAAATTAAATATTCTCACTATTTTTATGTATTTAAAAATTATTTAGAAAAAGGTTAAACAGTATTTTTGTTTTGATTTTTTTAAAAGTAATATCGCTCCGAAAATAGTAAAAACAGAGCAGTATATAATTGATTAACTTTTGTTGAGGTGGCATGTTTATATGCCGTCTGCCTGACCTTTTTTCCATCTGTATGACATCTACCTTACTTTTTTTTACATGTCAGATTTTGTATTAGGAAAAAATAAAAAGAAGTTGCCTCACTGATAATCTTGATTTTGGTTGACCAAACGGTATTTAAAAAAAGAAAAAGAAAAGGCAAAACCAAACATAACTGTGATCAAATCATCCATTTTAGATTCCTGTTGAGTTTAAGATACGAGTCTTCTTCGTATTTCTTCACCATTGTCGGCAAAAAGAATGAACAATAAATATATGCACTGATTAATTTTGATCCTAAAATTTACAGTGTTACACCAAAAACTACACATTTCCTAGCCTGTTAGTTCAAAACCAAATATCCGTTATGAACATAAACCCAGAAGGAAAAAAAAAAAAAAGCAAACAGGAGCAAGAAAATGATTCAGAAAAATTGGATGCCGTCAATGGGAGCAAGTGGTTGTCGTTTTGATTTATAAATCAGAATCAAGTTCAAAAGTTGATTCCCCTATTTCAAGGTTAAAAATTTCCCTAATATTGCAATGAATAATCTAGGGAGAACGAAGATTCAAAATTGCGATGTTGTATACCAATTCGTCGTCTTCTCCATTTACAGATTTCTGAGCACAAGTAATGGAATAGCAAATAATTTGGGTCCCAAAAGAAAAAGAATAGCAGGTCATTGGTTTCTGAAATTCAATCAAGCAAACAAGTTGGAAGAGTATAATCAAACCTGAAGCTGTACAACATATCCTTACTGTATCTCTTGCCTGGGCTGCTGTTTCTTTGGCAAATAGCAGGGAAAGGGAATATCGGCTCCTGCTGCTGCTACTATTTTTTGTCGAACTTCTTCAGATGCAAAGGAGGAACGGATCATCAGGAAGCTAACGCGAATTGCACTGAAAGTATGTTAGACGACGTCGTCTGTTTTGAGAGGAGTGGTAATACTCTCGCTTGGGACGTGATTAAGGTCGTCACCGGAGGACGACGCCGTCATGGTGGGCTGCGAATCGGCATCTGAGATTGATGAAGTAAATCTTTGGTTGCCTTCTCCCTCTATGCCCCACCTAGGGTTTGAAAGTAAGGGCATGTTTAGCATTTTACATTTTATGTGCTATTTTTGATGGCCTGGTATGATATATGGCAAAATAACTTACCTAGAAAGGAATAATATGCTACGTGGCAGAGCCATTTCATTATAAGTGGGTCAACAAATGTTCACTGTTTGGGTCTATTAAGACATGTCAACATTACTATGATTTTGAAATTTTCAGAATAATATTGTTTCAAAAAATACTTCTAAATACACATATTTCTTTCACAAACAAAAATATATATTCACCCTTTAAAAAATTAATTTCATTGTATTTTAACTCAGACACAATTGCCTAAAATTAGTTGTCCAAAAATTTGTATATTTGAAGAACACACCAAAATAAATTTTACAAATTTTCTATAATGTAAAAATAACCAAAATTAAAATTCTCTAAATTTAAACAATTAAAGCCCTTTACATAACAACTTTTTGTAGTGTTTTTATTTTCAAAAACCTAATAAAAAGTAAATATTACAATATAAATAAAATCTAAATCCATAGTTACGGTAGCCGTGAAAAAATTGAAACAGAACATTCCATCAAAATTGGGACGGCCGCACGATTTTTCGAGAGACAGAGATCTCGGAGATCTCGTCCCACGGTGAACAACCCTAATTCTTGCATACATAAGAAACCACTCACAACTGAAGCCACAACATCACATATAAGAAGCCAATTTCTTGAGATTGGTGAACCAACACAATTCTTGAGCGGCTTAAACCAAATGTTTTAAGTACTTAGTAAATCAACTCATATAGATATGTTACCCTTATTTATAGACTATAAATAAGATTTTATAATTAGAATCAGAAGTGATATTATGGTTCAAAAATACTTAGAAACTTCAGGTCAAAAAAAGAAGAAGAAGAATGCTTAGAAACTTTGTTGGCAAAAAAAAAAAACAAGGAAAGAAAGAAACTTTACCTCTCATATTTAGAGCTTGTTTGAATTTTATTTTAGTCCTAAATATAAGATCTCAATTCATTTTATCTCTTATATTTATATATTTTTTTAAAATAGTTTTTTTAATGATGATAGTTCTATCCAATATACTAGATTAATAAATATATTTTAAGAAAGACAACACTTTTAATCTACTTAAATTAGTTAATTAATTCTTATATTAACAATATGAGGTAGTCTTCACCAAAAAAAGAATAGGAGGTAGTAATAATTAAAAAAAAAGAGCCTTTTGATAATTATGTACTATTTCAGTCCATGGCTTTCAACATGACACCTCATCACACCCTCTTCTATCACATGGCATTTCGGGAAGTTTTGGTGGAAAGCGAATCATAGTTTTAAATATAATTTTACAAATATGTATATTAAAATATTTTTGTCTTGACTTACATAAAAATATTTTTTTAAAATTTTTTTAGCAAACTGAATACTAATACTACTTTCATTCCTAATTATAAGACATCATTTATAAATAATGTCTTATAATTAGTACAGAGGTAGTATTACACCTGCCAAAAATTAATTAAAAAAAAAAAAGCTTGCCTTACTCATCCTTGACATACGAAGCTTGGCTTTCGCTACTCTCCTCTCCTTCTGTTGCTTTGTCTGCGCGGCACTGCTTTTATTGATTTTCCCCTTCCTAGTCTACATGATTTATTTCTTGACCTAAAATCGCTGCAGTGGCTTCGTCTTTCTTCATTGTATTAGCTCCATCCAGTGGCCCACACCCTTCCAGCATTCTGTTGATCTACTCGAAGTTCGCCAGTTAGGTACCTCCTTTTCCATCTGCAGTAGCTACGAGGTTCCTTTCTTGAATTATTCTGCCCCATGGGAATGCATTTTACTAAAGTTGATGAGAACATGAATCTTTGTATTTTAGTTACTACTAGGTTATTGGGCCTATGAGGCCGAGGCCCATTTTAGGCGGACTTGAATGCTGGATACATTTCTTATGTGCCAAGCTTCAGTTGCAGATATAAATAGACGGGCCTTCGTCTTTGTAATTGATTTGGATCTAATATAGAAATAAACCAGTGCTTTCTGGGCCATATACATGTGTCTTCATGGTATCAGAGCTTGGTTGCACAGATCCACTTCCACTCAGTAAAACAAGACGGCGTCGTTCTGCTTAACCCAGGGACCCTTGCCATGAATGCTGAGATATTTCGACCTGGTTCTGCAATTGCGTTGCGGTGAACCCAAGAAAAGGTGAAGACGCGTCGCGAAATCTGGTAAGGAGACGGTGAAATCCGTCGCATCTCTTTCAAGAACGGAGGTGATCTGAGCGAATCTGGACCAAGAACGCAGCCATGGCAGAATCGAGACAATCCACCGAATCCGCAGCGGCTGCTCTGAGCTTCACACATCCGCTCTACCTTCACCCGTCAGATACCCAGGGGATGACCATCATATCTCAGGTCCTTACCAGAAGCGAAAATTACACGGTGTGGAGCCGTGCTATGCGAATAGCGTTGAGAGGCAAGCAAAAGTTGGGTCTTATAGATGGGTCTTGCGCCAAAGAGAAGCAGGAGGAATGTATGAAGGACCAGTGGGAGCGTTGCAACGCTGTGGTCCTGTCGTGGATCTTGAATTCAATTTCGAAAGAATTAGCCAATGGGATCGTTTTCTTTCAAGATGCGCATTTAGTTTGGATAGACCTTAAAGAGCGATTTGACAAGGTAACAGGCTCTCGAATTTTTTCCATTCATCGTGAAATCTCCTCTCTGCGACAGGGCTCCTTATCGGTGTCCGGTTATTATACGAAATTGAAGGAGCTCTGGGAAGAGCAATCATTCTTGGTCCCAATTCCGGCATGCAAATGTGAGACCTCTAGAGTATACGCTGATATGATACAACAACAAAAACTTCTGCAATTTTTAATGGGGTTGAACGATACATACAGCCAGGCCAGAAGCCAAATCTTATTAATGCATCCTCTACCAACTGTTAATCAAACTTACGCGATGATCTGCGAAGATGAGGCCCAGAAGATGATTGCTGGTTCGAATCTCAGTGCCCCCACAGAAGGTATTGCGATGGTGGCACAAGGAAGAGGTAGAGGAAGAGGAAGGGGGAGAGGAGGAACCCCTGTTGAGTGCTCACATTGTCATAGGAAAGGACATGTGAAGGAGAACTGTTATCAAATAATTGGATATCCACCAGAATTTAAGGGAAATAGAATGAAATCAGCCAAGGAAGACAAGGTAAATCAAGCTGGGGTGGAAACCAGTGCTGAGAAAGAGTTGCACACACATTCTGCCAACACCGTCACCACATCATTAACAGCTGAACAATATGAATGTCTCCTGGAACTTCTAAAGAAGGATGCAGAGACCTCTGCCCATGCCTTAACCGGTACAGGTTTGGCTAAACCCTTTACTCCCTATGTTAGATGGGTCATAGATTCTGGTGCTACCACTCATTTAGTTAGTAACTTAAAATATTTGGATAGTTACACAGAATATAAAGGGCCCACTAGAACAATTAAGATACCAAATGGTGACAGAGTAATGGCAACTCACATAGGAAGTATTAGATTTACTAATGACTTCTATTTGGATGACGTTTTATATGCTCCCCAATTACAGTTCAATTTGATTTCTGTACCTAAGGTCACTAGCGAACTCCACTGCATGGTAGCATTCTTCCCTAATCATTGTTTTGTGCAGGGCCTTCAGGGTGGCAAGATGAAGGCGACTGGTAGACTCATTAGTGGACTGTACATCTTGAATTGCAATCTGAAACATGAAGAGATCAATATAGCTAATGATAGGAATAAGTCATGTAATACCATTGATGTTTGGTTGTTGCATAGGAGGCTAGGACATGCCCCATTATCTGTTTTGAAACAATTGAGCTTTGTACATGACAAGAATATTACAATGAGAAGTGACTGTGAAATTTGTGCACAATCCAAACAAACTAAGCTTCCTTTTTCTCCTAGCTGTATTAAATCAAAATCATGTTTTGAGTTGCTGCACATGGATGTATGGGGACCCTACCGAACACCCACACACCATGGTTATCATTATTTTCTTACTATTGTTGATGATCTCTCAAGAGCCACTTGGGTATTTCTCATGAAGCATAAAAATGAAACCGTAACACACATAAAGGGTTTTCTGGCATATGTTTCAAATCAGTTTTCTGCTAGTGTAAAGAGGGTGAGAAGTGATAATGGTACTGAATTCACTAATCATGACTTAAAGAATTATTTTAGGGAGAAAGGTATAATACATGAAACTAGTTGTCCCTATACTCCTGAACAGAATGGAATTGTGGAAAGAAAACATAGGACCTTGATGCAAATATCAAGGAGTTTAATGATACAGTCAAATGTACCCACTAAGTTTTGGGGGGAATGTGTTAAGATGGCAGCATATTTGGTTAACAGAATACCATCTAGGATTCTAGGATACAAAACCCCATATGAGATTGTTTTTGGTGAATTGCCCGATTATGCTTCCTTAAGAATTTTTGGTTCTTTAGCTTTTGCTACAGATCTTAATACCTGTGATAAATTGAAGCCCAGATCCATACCATGTATCTTTTTGGGATATCCCAGTAATCAAAAGGGATATATCCTTTATGATATTAAAGAAAAGAAAATATTTACTAGTAGACATGTGACCTTCATGGAAAACAAGTTCCCTTATAAAGACAGCATGGGTAAGGATCAAGGGGGAGTGAGCTATAATCTAAAGGATATATTTTATTTTGATTTTGATTCTGATTCTGACAATTTAGCTAATGGTGACTTTGTTGAGCAAACAGGAAATTTTGATCATGATGGCAGTGATCAACAACCTTTAGCCAATAATCCTTATACAGGTAATGCAGAATTTTCACCTCCAGTACAACAGCAATCTATACGGCCCAGTAGAGAAAGGAGGGCTCCAATATGGGCTAAAGACTATGTATGCAGTCTGATTACATCTGATTTGATGGGTTCTCATGGTAAGAAAGCGAACTGCAAATACCCCATAGAGAATTATATCAACTATGGTAGTATTTCTCCTGAACACATGCATTATCTTTGCTCTATTGATTCTGTTTCTGAACCGAATTCTTATCATGAGGCTGTTACTGACATCAATTGGGTTAAGGCCATGAAACAAGAAGTGGATGCCCTTCAAAACAACAAAACTTGGGATATAGTGCCTCTTCCAAAGGGGAAGAAGACAATAGGATGCAAATGGATTTTCAAAATTAAATATAATCCTGATGGGAAGATTGAAAAATATAAAGCTAGGTTAGTGGCTAAAGGATACACCCAAAAGGAAGGAATAGACTATCATGAAACTTTTTCACCAGTAGTTAAAATGATCACAGTGAGACTTGTTCTTAAACTTGCTGCAGTGAACAATTGGAATATTTATCAGATGGATGTTAATAATGCCTTTTTGCAGGGAGATTTAAAGGAGGAAGTTTATATGGACCTGCCCCAAGGTTTTAAGAGCAAAGGGGAAGGAATGGTCTGTAGATTGAAAAAATCACTGTATGGGCTTAAACAAGCTTCTAGACAGTGGAACAGTAAGCTAACTTCTGCTTTAATTAGTGCTGGATATTGGCAAAGTAAACACGATTACTCTATGTTCACAAAAAGGCATGTTGATGGACTTGTTTTGATTTTGGTTTATGTTGATGATCTTCTTATTACTGGAAATTCTGAGCATGGAATGAAAGAATTGAAAAGTTTTTTACATAGTCATTTCAAAATTAAAGATTTAGGGACTATGAAATATTTCTTGGGAATTGAATTAGCCAGATCTAAGAAAGGTATAGTGCTAACCCAAAGAAAATATTTGTTAGACCTCTTGGCTGATGCAGGCATGAGTGGTTGTAAACCACTTTCAGTACCAATGCCACAAAGTCTGAGATTAAGGGCTTATGAAAGTGGGAGAGACAGGAAAGAAGATCTTTTAAAGGACCCAGAACGATATTGAAGATTGGTAGGTCGACTAATATATTTGACTACAACTAGGCCTGACATCTCTTTTTCGGTGCAGACATTAAGTCAATACATGCACACTCCCACAAAAGCTCATATGGCTGCAGCGCTTGGGGTTGTCAGATATCTGAAAGGAACTCCCGGATTTGGGATATTGCTGAGCGCCGAAGGAGATCTGAAACTACGGTGTTACTGTGATGCTGATTGGGGGAGTTGTCCTACCACAAGGAGGTCTGTGACAGGTTACCTCTTGAAGCTTGGAGAGTCAGTGGTCATGTGGAAGACAAAGAAACAGCCCACGGTTTCCAGATCATCAGCTGAGGCAGAGTATAGAGCTTTAGGATCTGCTGTATCATAAATAGTTTGGGTGGTCGGCTTGTTTAAAGACTTGGGGATCAAAAATCTAGAACCTGTTGATGTACATTGCGATAGTAAAGCAGCTATTTACATTGCAGGGAACCCAGTATTTCATGAGCGAACGAAGCACATCGAAATTGATTGTCATTTCGTCCGGGAGAAGCTACAACAAGGGATGATTAGTCTGCAACATGTCCGTTCTACCAAGCAGGAAGCTGACCTTCTTACTAAATCTGTAGGAGTAGAGATATTGCACAAAATGTTGCCCAAGTTGGGTGCTATAGATATTTTCCGCCCTCCAACTTGAGGGGGAGTGATGAGAACATGAATCTTTGTATTTTAGTTACTACTAGGTTATTGGGCCTATGAGGCCGAGGCCCATTTTAGGCGGACTTGAATGCTGGATACATTTCTTATGTGCCAAGCTTCAGTTGCAGATATAAATAGACGGGCCTTCGTCTTTGTAATTGATTTGGATCTAATATAGAAATAAACCAGTGCTTTCTGGGCCATATACATGTGTCTTCAAAAGTAAATGAATTTAATTGGATGTTGTGCTCCTTGTGGACGGATTGTGTAGTGTTTATGTCTCTGGATTAGGTTATATTTATTATGGTTTTTAGATCATGATTTTGAATAGTTAAAGGCTATGGTTTACATTAGGCGTTTCTTTTGTGGGTTTTGTGGTTATATCTCTTTAAGTTGTTTATTGATTGAATAGCTTCATGTACTTTTCTCCAAATGGTTTACATTAGGCGTTTCTTTTGTGGGTTTTGCGGTTATATCTTGTTAACTTGTTTATTGATTGAATAGCTTCATGTACTTTTCTCCCATAACACACACGCGCGCGCGCACACAGACATATATGAATTTTCAGCACAAAAAGGAAGAAGAACAAGAAGATTGAATAGTAGCAGCTTCAAGTTTATATATCTTGTTCATCAATGGAATATGTCTTGTTGATGTGTTCATTGAATGGTTGGATATTAATCGATCGAACATATCTCAGGATTATATATATAATTTTGATAATTATGAAATTATAATTTTATATATAAAATATCATTTATAACTGTATTTTATTAAATATCCTACAGAGTTAAAAAAAAAAACTTAAAAAAATAAAGATAAAATTGTCCATATAAAAAGGACAGAGCATGCGAAAGAGATGGAGAATCAAGATTACTTGCCACGTGGAGCTGAGTTGGAAGTAAATTTTTGTCGCGTACGATGAGTTATTAATGAGAAGGATAATAATATTTTTAAAAAAAGATAAGGGAAAATTATATAAAAAATTGAGGGGTTGAGGTCATAATTAATAAATTAAGTTATAAATGAGTTATAAGTTGAGAGATTAAAAAGCTATTTTTTTAAAAAAACATTTTTAAGGTCATTGAAGTGGTCACTTATCATGGGAGAGAGAATGGTTGAAAATTAAAGGCGTAATACTAATTATGCTATAAATATGATCATATTTTTGTTGATATCAATATATCTCCTATTATCTCCAATATCTCTTATTATCTCTATATTCCATAATTATCTCCTATTATTATGTAATTTATATATTCTATAAAAAATGTAAAGCTGTGTCTATAAATAAAAGTGATGTATAATCTATTGAGTCTTGATGGGAATGAGAAATACTCTCTCTTGTTGATCTATTATTTTTCTCTATTTTTTCTTTATTTATAACACATTATCAGTATAAAACTTTAATCAAGGTACATATAATATAACTTTAAACCCCAGTATAATTTTAAAGCATCATTTCTATGCTTTTCCAGAGTATTCTTTGATCTATTCAAATAAAAATACCTCAAGCAACATATATATGATGTTTCAGAGTATCCATATCCCTATTTAATTTATCTAGGATAATTTAAACTATTATATGGAATTAAAAAGATTATCTACCGTTGTTTTAAATATCGGGTTTCATGGCTAAGATTGAATATTTCGCTTTGCATTTTAGTGCTATAATTTAATTTTGATATAGATATTATATCTTTTGAACGAATTGTGATGAGAAGAATTTTTTTCTCTTTATTCCTCTGTAACCTGACATCATTATTTTGATGAAACCTAAAGTTTTAATTGATACTTGCAATCTCCCTAGAGGGTTATTGTCTAAAGTTAAATGGCCAAAAGTCATATGGTTTTGATTTTCTATAGTATGACTAGAAGCCATACAACTTTGACTTTTTATCCGATGATCAGAAACAATATATATTTGATTTTTATTTTAATAAATAGCTTGAAACCATAGATATTTGATATTTTATCTTATTAAATAACCAGAAGTCATTTAGATATGGTTTTTCATCTTATGACCAGAAGTCATATAAATTTGATTTTCCTTTATCCTATAAAAGGGCTAGAAGTCATATATATATTTGATTTTTTTTTTATCTTATTAAATGGCTAGAAGTCATATAACATTGATTTTCTATTTTATGACCAGAAGCTACATATATATATTTGACTTTTTTTTTATCTTATTAAATTGCTAGAAGCCATATAGCATTGATCTTCTATCTTATGGTTATAAATCATATATATATATATATGATTTTTTTTATTTTATCAAATGACTAGAAACCATATAACTTTAACTTTCTAACTTATAGCCAAAACTCAAATATCTTTGATTTTTTATTCATTTTGAGATTAAATGGCTGGAAGCCATATAACTTTAATTTTTTATCTTATAACTAGAAGCCATATATCTTTCATTTTCTATTTTGAAATTAAATGTCTAAAAGCCATGTATCTTTATTTATTTATTTTTCAAATGGCCCAAAGGCCATATAGTTTTGATTCTCTGAAAGATCATTATATGATTTGTTTATAAAAGAATATTATGATAATTACAATTTTATTTGGAAGCTATAAATAATGTAGTCCACAAGACTCATGGCTCAAATATATTTTATTATGAGAAACTATTGACTATATAATGAAAGATGTGTTGATACAAGAATTTACCTTTTCTTCTTATATCATGTTATATTTATATTTTATTAATTTAAATCTTAAATTTTATTCTCATATATTCTTGACATCCAATTTGATATCTATTAATATTATAATTTCCTATTACTGAATAGCCAGTATCTATTACACTCATGTTATTAAATGATATGAAAAGAATAACTTATGATGTTTTTAAAGCCTTGATGAAGGCTTATGGTTCAAATATTGAGTGACACAAATGATTTTTGAAAAATATATTTACTATATAAAATCTTGGAAACTAATGATTTATAAATAGCCCTGAAGACTTATGATTCAAATTTTTGTAACTATGTAGTTTGATTTTAGTTCTCGTAGATCTCTTCAAATTTATGTTGAATTTATAAATTTATGAATAAGTTTTGAAGAATTACATAATATATACAAAAAAAGTAATGTTTTTGAATAATAAAATATTGAAAAAATATATATGTTGTGAAAAAAGTAATTCATATTTTGAAAAAGCATAATAAGAAGTGAAGTATATCATATCGTGAAATAACAATATATATTAGTTCTTGAAGAATCATATATAGTATTTTTTGAAGAACCATATATAATAAAAAATATTCATATATTTCCAGAGGAATTAATAATAAAAGGTTGATATAGTTCATGAAGAACTAGCAACAAAATCGATATAGTTCTTGAGCAACTGTAATTCCTCCATTCTTTATAGGCAGAAAAGGAATATAATATTTTTTTTATCAAAGGGTTTTAAGATGATAGCTCAATTAAATTGAAATCCATGATTATATTCAAATCAAGAATCACTTGAATTTCCAAATCAAAGATATGTTATTAGCTTACTATATGTTATTCACTCTATTTGAAATATAGAAATAAAAAAAAATTTATATGACTCACACTTGAGGGGAAGATTGTTGGAATACAAGTGTGAATCACGTTGGATAAAATTTGTTATCATTAATATTCATATCATTCTTTATATCTCATTTTTTTTTTTGAAAAAGATTCCAGAAGAGTCAGTAGCGTTTGACCCTCCATAAGTGCACAAGTTTCTACTATTAGGTGAAGTGAAAGATGAAAATAAGGCTATAGAGGAGCTATATGATGATTTATTATCCTAAAGATAAAAATCTATGATTGATAACATATTCCTTGTGGAATATTAGGCTTTGTTTGGTTCAACGGAAGGGAGGAGAGGGGAGGTTAATTAAAGAAAGGGGAGAGGAGGAGGAGAGAGGTTATGGTTTTGTTTGGTTGGAGGGGAGGAGAAGAGAGGGAAGATTTCTTGTTTGGTTCATAAGAGGAGAGGATGGGAGGTAATTATAAATTGACAAATATGCCCTTATTTCTGTATTTAGACTGATTTATTTTTTTATCACAATATTTATATCAAAATTATTAATTCTTAATTTATCAATTAAAAAAAAACCAATTACCTTACTTACATGTGATAAAAAAATGATAAAACTAAAAAAAATGTGATAAAAAGTTTAACATTCTATCTCATTGATTTTATAAATATATGTTATGATATGTATATATTAATATATATGACATGTATATATTATATAATTATAATATTATATTATCATTATCAAATATTATTAGTAGTTAAAAAGAGAAAGAAGTGAAAAAAAAAAGATTTTTAATAAGATGGACATCTTAGAATATTAAAAAGTTAGTATGAGTAGTTTGATCAATATTAAACACAATATTTCTCTCCCCTGCAAAAAACCCCAAATTTGGAAGGGAGCATGGGGAGGGGAGGGGAGCACTAAAAGACAAATTTCTTCCTTCCCCTCCCTTCTATTTTTCCCAACCAAACACACTTATCTCCTCCCCTCCCTTCCCCTCTCCTCCCCTCCTCTCAACAACCCTCCAACCAAACAGAGCCTTAAGGTGAAAAATGAATAATATGGTATAGTAACAAGAAGTTTACCAATAATTGAGAATAATTTTATAATAAATCAGAAGTTTATGCATTTATAGTGTAGCATGATCAATCAGATAATCTCGGATTATAATGATGTAAAATATCATGAAAAATGTGTATCGACATTTATTAAAAAACCAGAAGATTTTTTTATAAATCATGTATGATTCAAGAATTTTTATGTGCTGTTTGTTTTCAAAAAAACTAAATAAGAGAATATCACTAGCTGTACTCAAAATTAGATCCGCGCAAATTTATAATGTATCAAGTTTATATATGGGCTCATTTAGACACCATGTGGACCACAATAATACCTTATGAGTGAAAGATGTATCTATGAAATAGTCACAAGTATTTATGATCAACTTGAACCTAGAATTTGCAAATATATTCAAATGATTACATTGAGTATATAAGTTATTGATTATAAAATCAATATGATTCTCGTTGAAGTTGCTAGTGGTTGTTCCTTACATTATTTATGATTATGTGCTTGGTAAAAGCCTCTATAAGTAGCACGACCAATGTTTATGAGAACAAAATTTCTGTTTTAGTGTCGGGATGATTGATTTCATATATTTTTGCACATAAATACATCAAGTCAACAATGTATTGTGAATTCTCCTATTATAACTGGCTTTTAGTTAGGAGCCAGACATTTTTATCTTAGAATGTACCATATCTATTATTTCATTGCAATAATACACATAGATGGATATTAAAAGTAAGTTGTGATTAATATTGGATAAGAACCTTCTTATTTTTGTTTGTTTCTAAATGAAACAAAATAATGTTTCTAAAAGAAATTATTGATTTGAGAGACTTACATTGCATATTCCTAATATGAGGGGAAGAAAATATGTAGTTAGAAAAGAGAACACATAGAATGTATTTTCACTATTAAATGTGGATCCTCAAATATAGTAGTATGAACTAGAAGTTCATAAAGTATTGCGTTCATAAAATATAACTAATATTTTCAAGATATAATTACTAACCCAATTGAGAATTCTTAATTCTTATATTCCAACTAAAAATACTCCTATTTTTTAAGACATGCTAAAAGTATAAGAGTATGATTGTCACATCTCAAAAATTTTCATTTGGCAATAAAAGATCAAAAATTGGGATGAGAGTCAATGTAGGAATTAGACGGGGAGATGAAACAACTTTTGATATGAAACCCCAAAAAGGTTCAAGCTGGCATTTTCATAATTATCGGTTTAGGAAGGACAAAACGGAAAAATTTGAGAAAAGTTCCAGAAAATCCCTAAAAAATGGAAAAAGTATAGAGTAGAGATTTTGAAAACTCGATTGAGGCTCGAAAGGTGAAATTTCGGTGAAAATGAATTATTATGGAATTCCTGTAAATGGAGGTTTTTCAAGAAATTATTAGGGAAATAAAGAAAAATAATTATTTTAATGAGTTAGAGGTCTCAATAAATTTGGAATATTGATGGAAAATTCATATAAATGTGTGTTTGAATTTATAAAATTTGTTTTAAGCCTTGAAGGCTCAGGAATTAATTTTAGGGAATTTATTTTCCCTCAGATTTACCGATAAAGGCCTGATCGGAGAAAATTTAAAATAAATACCTAGAGGTGGTTAAAAATTCTGAAAATTCTTAGATCATGCTCCCATATTAAAAGATGAATTATCATGGAGAGAAATGAATTTTTGGAGGTCTGAGAAAATTATGAAATGTTACTAGTGAATAGTAACTGATAAAATTTCAAATCGATTTGGGACAGTGATTTGGTTTGTGGGTCATATTTTTGGACCAGTCCAAACCATTTGTGGGGCCCACAATGGACCCATTAAAGGCTCTATTTCATGCACTTTCCAGATTCCACTATTTTTATTAAATAAAATGCAAAATTAAGAGATATTTGTGTGGAAAAATCTAGAGAAATGCCACATGGTAAGATCTGAAGATTTGAGACACTTGATGGCTGCCAACACATCTCCTTATCTGTCATTTGGGCGTGCAAATCAGGAGGGAGAGGGCAGATGGATTTTTTCTATAAATACCCCTTGCATGAAATTTTGAAGTGTTTTAGGCAAGAGATCATCCAACTTACTTCAAGGAAACACTAAGGTATGTTCATGCATCAATATCTCTAAGTTTTACATTGATTAAGCAAGGATTTTTGCTTGGGAAAATGCTGAAAAAATGCTGAAAAATTCTAAGAAATTTGGTTGAGATGTGTGATGCTTAGAAAAGGATAGAAACCTTAATAATTAAGTGGAATAAGGAAAATTAAGTGATGTATGGATTGATTTTTGGATGAAAAGAAAGTTAGGGTTTAAGGGAAGGAAATTCGTTCAGCAATGTTCATGTAGAAGTAATTTGATTTTGCTTGATTTGATGATTCCAATGGTTTTAAAATATGTTTTTGTGTAGGGATATAATGTTGGAAAGTGTTTAAAATCATTGGAATCAAAAATAGAATTTTTGGAAGCATATAGCCCCCTATTTGGCCAAGAGGAGTTCATGGGAAGGAGTTTGAATTTTAAAAATATGATTGAACCATTGGATTCCTCATGAAAAATTGTGTAGGATTGAGTTATGAGATGGTTGATTCGAAAGGAGGAATCAATTTGTTAAAAATCAAAGACAAAAGGGGGGAAATTGTTAAGTAATGTTAAAGTGTTGGAACTAAGTTGTCTTGTGATTAATATGGCCTACGTTTATACTTGGTTTAATAGGTATTGAGAGGAGGAATTAAGGAGAAGCATTTCTCCTTGGAGGAATTAATTGGACAAGCTTTGCAAAGGTAGCTTTGAATTATAATTTGATTGTTTATTTTACTTGTTTGTTGTGATTACTGTTGCTTGGATTGGAGAAACTTTGTGGTGACATTGATTGTTTGATTGACATTGGTTATGCTTTGGCCAAATGCTTTGTGGTATGTCAACGTGGGTAATATGATGTTCCACGTCTTGCATGATATGTGGTATGAATTCCTATGAGTTGGGAATGGTTTGGATTGCATGACATTTCACAATTAAACTTGCATTGATTTACATGACAATTATAATTCATATGCTACTGAGATTTCTTTGAAATCTCATTCCTCCTATGTTATTTTATGCCCTAATTAGGAAGTGGAATAAGCATGGATCAAGGGAAGGAATTGGCTTTAGCATAAAATGGCTTTATGGATATTATGTTGTGTTAGAAACTTTTGTAATGTATAATGAACTTTACATGGATTTTGTAATAAGTTATGGATGACATTTTGATGTAAATTATATTGTTATTCCATGTTCCAATGTTGGAATTATGCTTGAGGCATTGTGGAAGGAATGTGGTTGAAGGAAAAAGGGAAAATAAATCAAGAAAATAGTAATTACGGGATAGAAATTCCCTAAAAAAAGTACCAAACTTGTGGCACATAAAATAATGAGTAATTATTGGAGTTTGGACTTGAAATTTGACAGGCTAATAGATCTCGTTTTTATCTTTAAAAAAAGTGGTAACTTGTTAAATTTAGAGTTGTGTGATAAGAGTTATGCCCTTCCAAAGTTGGGCAAAAATACTGAAAATTAAAAAAATTTACCAAATGAACAGTATACTTTGACGAATTTCCTGGCATTATTCTGAATTGAATTGGACCTAATTATTATTTTTCCTCCATAGAACTATTAGCAAGCTTCGTGTAAAAATTGAAACCACTTCGTTTCGATTTTTCTAGATTTAGTTATGAATTTTCAAAGTTGGCCCATTTTCGGATGAATAGTATACAGACAGGATGAATAGTGAAATCCTGAAATTCAAAATTTTTCATTTGGAAACGTTATGAAACGACTTATATTGGTTTCAATTGACATATAATGGATTATAAAGAGAGGTGTGATAATGATCGATTCCAAAAGAAACAAAAAAGGAGCAAATGATCAAGATGTCATACTAAGAAGACATGAATTGCAAAAGAGGTTAAGACGTAACTATTTGACCTTTGAAAAAAGTCTAAGTGTCTAAAAGTAATAAAGAGATCTTAATATGTTATGTTATAAAAAAAAAAGACTGATAAAGGAATAAAATTGTCAACAATAATTTTAGTGATGATATCACCTGATCAAATGAGAATCTTATATATAAATCTGGCATAAGATACTATGGAAAAGAAAAATAGCTAGCCAACAGAAAAGCAAAGGCGCAATATAACAGGGATTTGTGTATCTCTAGCCCAAGTACTTGAAGTGTAAGGTTAGTATCTTGTAAATAGGCATTTGTACAATAAAAGGTGAAATAAAGTCTTATGTGGATTAAATTATATGTCTTATCAATTTGGCAGTTTGGTAATAAATGAAGATTTTTCTTGTGCGTCTTGAAAATATATAACTATAACTTATGACTCATTATATAGTGAAATTATATGTGAATTCCAGAATGATTTAAATCCTTGTATAAATTTAAAAATACATGAATAAATCCAAATCATAATATATGAAAATCTTTAAAAGATTCAAGTTCCTAGAAGCATACAATTATGTTCTCAAGAACATTACTCAATTAAGTCTTTATATGAGGCGTATGTGGTTAGTATCGATTGAAAAAATGATATAAACATATTTCAACCTGTCCATTTGTGAAAAGATTTGAAAATGAATTTGTTATTAGTACTATTTATGATGATAGCATTGAAACTTTGAAAGAGTTTTCGAAAGTTGCGAATTACTCAAAGAAAGAGTTTGAAATGAAAACTTTGAGAAGTATAAATATGGATAAGTCATATTCATTATGTGAATAATTAAGCCATATCTATTACGTGCTCCGATAGCTGTAAGATCTTTAAATATGGACTAAAGATCCATTTAGACATTTAGAAAGTGATGAATAACTACTTGATCTGGAAGTACCATATTTTAGTGTTACTGGAGCACATATGCATCTATCTAGTTACATAAAATCTGATACTCCATATGATTCTGAATATAGGACCCATTTTGTAGTATAATTTATATTACAAAATGGGCTCTATATTCAAGACCGGAGGAGTATATCATTTGCTAATCAGCATAATATAGTTTGTCACCAACATAAAAACGATAGAGTGAAGTTAAGAACATTCTTCGTTCCTTGAAGGGTATTATGGATGTGACATTATTTTATCTGAAAGTACTCAAGACTAATTTTATTGGCTATGCAGATAAAGTATTTTCGTTTGATCCTCATGTTGAGAGATCACAATATGATCAACATATGGGTAAACCATAAAAAAACTATTTGTTTTGTGATTTTTAGAAGATTATGAAATTAATATTTAACGTTTTTATCTTACTATAATATTTGAAAAGTTTGCTTGTTATATTAGATTTTGCAGTTTCGAAGATGTCAAATGATGTTGCCAAGAGGGGGATTTGATACACGCTGTACTCTTTTTTTATTGTCTATAGTTTTGTCCCACTGGGTTTTCCTAGCAAGATTTTTAATGAGGCAGCATTGTACAGTGTATCAATGAATGATGTACTCTTTTTCTTTCCTTAGATTTTTGCCATAGGGTTTTTTTTTAATTGAAGTTTTTTAATGAGGCACATTCATATATACTAGAGATCCAAGGGGGAATGTTATAAATATAATAATATCTCTGTAGATGTTCATATATCTCCTATTATCTCCTTTAATCTCTAATATCTCTCGTTATTTCTATATCCCACAATTATCTCCTATTATTATGTAATTTATAAATTCTATTAAAGATGTAAAGCTGTATCTATAAATAGAGGTTATATATAATGTACTGAATACCCCTTGAATGGAATGAGAAATACTCTCTTTTGTTGATCCTCTCTTCTTCTCTATTATTCTTTTCTATTTTTTTCTTATTTATAACAAATTACTATTAATTGGAATATTAATGCCTTAATATTAATGATTAAATAATGCTGTCTAATGAAATTTTAAATCTGATCAAGTATACTACCTTGCATAACTCATGGGTGTGGATAAAAATTATTTGGACTAGAGTATTTTAATTGGATAGAGTTGGGATGAGTTGGTACTTTGATAGTGCCTAAATTTTCTTTTGTTTTTTAATAGAATTGCTATAAAGTCCCACAAAAGGAACATAATTCCTAACAAATCCTAATGATAACAAAAATCTTGTAATAATAAGTTTTAAGATAAAAAATGATAACTACTTACTTATCATTAGAGCTAGAGCTATCAAAACGAATCAAGCACATCATGCTGACCCGTTTAAGTCCTTTTAAGCGAAGGACTAGGCTTATGTTTTGGGGAAAAAAAAAAGAAGCCTGAATGGGCTAGCCCAGTGGGGTTGAAAAATAAACGATCAACTATAATTTTTATTATCAAAATCTAAAGAATTATTGGGCTGGGCATGAGTTGTGTTTGGGCCCAGTAACTATGTCGGGTTGTTTTAGTTTGGTTTGGGCTTCCTTCAACCATGTACGACCCTTTCCACAGTGCTAGGCCCATCATTATGTCAATTAGCATTGTCTCGTTGTTCTTTAGTGGCTTTTGGGTGTATGGGATCATCCTTTGAGTAAAGTGCTAGAGGAGGTGAGATACTTTATTCTATAAATAAATTGCATAGATGCCAATAAGAGTTAATCTAGTTAGTAAGGAGTCGAGTCATAACCCATAAGTTTGTTGGTGGGCGATTTGTAAGTACTCTCTGAGTTTGAAAGCATGTTTTGGTCCGGTGATTCTAGTAACCCAACTCACCTAAAGTTTTTCCTATAAAAAAAATAAATTGCATAGGTCTCTATTAAATTTAATAAGAGAGAAATATTTCGAGTTGTTTTTGCTATGCTTAGCATGGTGCATGTCTCTGTTTTGTTCATTGTTTCAATAGGCGTTGAAGATGGGCTAGCTTGTGTTCGTATTCTGTTTTTAGTTGTTGTTTTTCTTTTCCCGTGGGGTCTGCTTTGCTCAAGTCGGTTTTTTCTGTAATGGATCGGTCTTTTTAATGTATCTTTTTCTTTTAAATAAAATTGTCCTTTAAAAAAAAAGATATGACAAAATTAGATTGCTTATAATAGCACAAACAATCTATCTCTGATTAGGACCTTAGTTAAACCTATAATTAGCCCATTAAGGAAAAGAGGACAATAAAGTTAAAGTGATCATGTTGCATTAATCAATCCATAACAAATTAATCACAGAATCTTGAGAAAGTTAGCTAGGCATTTATAGTTAGTACGTATTAGTTAGAGGGCAAGTCAATTAAGGTTCACTCAATCGAATATATAATTAACTGATTAAGAAATAACACACATTACCCACTGTGGAAATTGCCATTAAGAAATTATATAGGACTAGTTTTCTTTTTAGTTACATTGTTGACTTAAAAGGGAATTATTTTGCCTCTTCTCCAAATCACAGCTTTTAAACACTCTCCTTCTCCTTTCCAACTTTAATATATCCTTTAAGGACAGAAATACATGATTATATATTTGTTTTCATTCAATTTCTTTGTGCTTAAAGTTATAGTTAAATACTCCTTGAAGCCAAAGATTCAAAGATAATTGTGAATTTATTTGTAACTTATTTTAAGCATTATTGACTGAACTACTTTTAACTGCAACTCTTTTATTTTATGGTTTAGTTACGCTACCTTTGGGATTGAATTTAACATAGAGCAAGATATTCGATTTCTAATTTCTATTTCTAATTGTTTTAATTTTTGCATTCCTAAATGGAAAAAAAAGGGTAAGAAAATACTTTTAAATATACAGAATTCTATATCAGTACTAGTAAAAAGCAAAAACCCATGTCATTACAGGGGTACTGATTTGGTATTTCTAAATGTTGGTAAAAGACTCGCTTGCTATTAATAAATTGACACAAGGAAAGATAATGTAGAAAGTAAGTAGTGTAATCTATTTATATATATAAACATTCAGCCAACGCGCTCAACAGGGAGGCAACATGTCATTTGTGTTAGTTTCCCAATTAGTTTGCTTTGCAATAACTTCACTTATTACTTTTTATTATATATATAAAAATTGTTGTCAATCTATTCGAAAGAGTTGTTAATAGCCCTAACCAGTTGACAGCACGTGGTTTGCCTAAGTTTACTATTGGTTTGCCCCATAATCAGTTTCCTTGATTATTTTTTTCAATACATATAAAGTATTGTTAATATATTTGAAAGAGTTGTCAACATGCTTAACAAAGTTGTAACAAATTTTCCTAATTATTTGTTTTTAGTACATATAAAAGTGTTGTTA
>NW_021634597.1:0-30323 GCF_004799145.2 Neltuma alba
AGACATCATGGCAATCCCTCCTTTCGAAGGGCATTTTGCATAAGGTGACGTTGTGACAAACCTAATTAATCTCTCTTCCTCCTCATGAAATGGTGACCAATCTTACCAACATATAAGTCCTCCCTTTTTAACAAAACATTTAATAGCTAATACTAACTCATAAATCTAATATTCCAACAGTGCATGTGTGTTACCGATTTCGAATATTATATATATACGCATATAAGGTATGTTTATAAAAAGATTATTGAAAACAAAGTAGGCTTGAAAAAGCTATATAGAGTAGATGTATTATTTGATATCAAAACTGTTTTTTCCCCCTCCTAATGGAGCAGTGCGCGTTCAAAATTACTTTTATTTATAGTAATTAACGTAGCATACATGTACCAACTTTTATGAGCCATTAAATCGTAATACGACTTTCAATTTTTAATATAAAAACTAGTTTGATTTTTAATTTCATCATAAATATAAGACTCCAATTCACTCTGTCTTTTATATTTATCCATTTTTTCAAAATAGTCCTTGCAATGGTTGCACATATTTCATAACATAATTGTTTTAGTTAATACACATGATAAGTAAGGGTATTCTAAAAAATAAAATACCTATTTATTATAAATAACTAGTTTAACTAATTTTTTAATCTGCCCAAATTTGTTAGTTATGTCTTATATTAAGGACCGAAAATAGTATAAGATGAATATGGGCATACAAAATTTGTTCATATATAGTCAACTAAGATAGTGGCGCATGGGGGCGGAGCTATAGAATGTACGTAATTTTTTTTTTTGGCCTGAATAGAATGTACGTAATTGAAGAACAATAAAAAGTAAAGTGAAACGAAATAAATGAATGCATAATTTGTATGTTTAAATATCAAACAAATAGCAGTCATTTCCATGATAAATAAACATTGAAAGAGTATTTTGTATGAGTTTAGAAATTTCGTTAAACAGTGTCTTAAGAAAAGGATTAAGAAAGTAAACGAATAAGAATTCAGGGAGTCAAAATCAGGCGCGGCTTTTTAACAACGGTAAAAATAACTGGCAAGCAGACTTTATTATGTCCAAAGCATACGGACTTATTTGAAGTTTCAGACGAACGAAAGGTGACACCACTGACTCTTTAAAGTTCAAACCATATCCAAGGAGACTAAGGAAAGACGATGTCTTACAAACGGGAAGCTACTAATTATTAATAAACAGATCAGAAACAACATTTCAGATTTAGTACTTGTCTAAACAACATGGATGACACATGAAGTCTTGAAACAGGACCTAATCAATCAGCAACTCAGACACTGCGTACTTTCCTCCCCCTCCTTTGTTCGCTAGCTAGCTAGCTGCACCTGCAATATATATATATATATAGCCACACATATATAATAATGAGTACACTCAATATGATATGTTAATTAAGAGTATGACAATAGTATATCTCGGCCTTTCGTATATTTGCCAAGCCAGATATATACCCAGTGTATAAGAACATATTCCAAGCTCTCAAATCCCCATCCTGGAAATATCAACTAGGTTCGAAGCATATTGTTCATATTAATAAAGGAATGGCAAACATTACATCATAGTTACGGATGAGTACTTTTCAGAAACTAATTACAGAAGTTAATTCTGTATATATGTATGGAAATGCAATATAGCGCTATAGATCCAATCACCGACGATCTCTACACTACAAATATTCACAAGTTAATTGTACATATAGAAATGCGATATTACTTTATAGCTCTTTGGATCCGATTTTATACCTAGTCTATACACTCCAAAACACAATGCGCACACACATAGATGAACGACGACACGGAAGCTTTACAAAGATGTACGCACGGAATGGAAATGAAAGATTACTAACCAGATAGCAAGCTAGCGGATATGGTGGGATCTCATTGATGATGTGATCAGGAATAAAGCTAGTGATCCTTCTTCCTGGTTCTTTTGGACAAAGGGACATAAGCACCTTCACCTTCCTTGCTTGCACACTTGCCCCTTCTCTTGCGTGTGGTTTTTGAAGTTGATGGTCCCTCTGCTGATGCAACTTGTTGCTTCTGGTAATTATCCACACTTTCTCTCAATCTGCAAACCCCCCACCACAGTTATATTGAACCCTGGTTCTCATAATTAATATTATGCAAGAAAATCAAGTGGAAATCTTCGTGTATATATAAGCATGTAATCGCGAGAAATTTTAGTTTGCGCATAATCGATATCTATCCTATCCGAGTAATCTGAAGTAATTAAAGGATATTCCTTGGTAAGCTCAAATAACACGTTTGGCATATTAGGTTTTTTTCCCCTCAGGTAGGAGATTATTTTCTTATAATAATGTGGGACGGAGAAAGACAGCATGAGGTACATCTTCTACAGTAGTCATTACGTATTTAGAGCTAAAGAGTAGCACAAAAAGAGTGAGAGTCTACTATTTCTTTCCCTACTCGTTTCTGGTTAGAATGCGTGTATATATATAGGATCATTGTCGTGACGGCATAACGAGTTGGAATTAGAAAGCTTTAAATAAGAGCAGGCAAGAAAATCTCACAAGATCTAGAAATAAAAAACGGCTAGCTACTTGCTTATTAACTATCGGTTGTCACCGACGAAGGAGGCAAATCTAAATGGAGCCACTGGGAACTGTTCACCCACTTACGTGAACATCGTTTAGTGCCTTATCAGATCACCACCAGCACACTGATCACAAACTTGGTCGACCTTCTTGGTTTGGTTCAATGGTTTATCATTGTTCATTCTTGTTCTTGGGTCTCTATATCCCCAGCTGTGCTCCCCCCCCCCCCCTCTCCTCACTCACGCACACAGAAGAAATCACAATATTGATGGAAACTGGGGAGATGATTTGGCAGTAACATACTTGAGGGTGACATAAAAAGAGCATTACGCATAAGACATTTACTTAAGAGGATTCAGACTTAATTATCACTAGTCGTGAACGGAATGTTCATTTTAATTTTCATTAGGGAATAAAGAATAAAGATTTGTGAACATATACTTCATAAACAGGGGAAAATGTTACATATGGAGCATATCATCTCAAAGGATGTGGAAAATAATAATAAGTAATCTTTATATTCTTCCGGTCTTAACTATAAGACTCATTTTATAATGTAAATTATATTATAAAATAGGTCTTATATTTAGAACAGAAAGAGTATAATGCAAGCATGGAAAACAACATCACATCACTACAAAACCCAGATATGCATGTTTTAATTGTTATTATATACTCGATCTTATATAAATCTTAATTCATATTTTAAGCCGGTGGAAAGACTAATGTAAATTCATATATAATTTTCACTTGTACTCAATATATATATATATATATAGGTTTTTGGTTTTTAAAGTTTTAGTTTGAATGACTTGTTGAAGGCTACATAATGAAACAACCCAAAGCACACAAGAGAGAAGTTAAGCCCCAGGGATCAGTAGGCGGAACTTACCGTCGGAGATGTTCCTCGACTTGAGTTGGAGTGGCCAATAGGTTTCTCACTTCTGCCTCCACCAAGTCTTCTGATCCCTCATCGTTGTACTCGATCTGTATCATAAGACAACTAACTTTATTATGACCTCGCAGAACACACCAACAACTACATAGTAAAAGGGGGGGGGAGAGAAGAAGAAGAAACTCGTACCCTAAACCAGCGCCGGTTAACATCATAGTCGACGACGGTTCCTAAGTAACCAACCCCAGCAGATGTCTTATAGATCAAACGACCAATGAGTGCCTGAGCATGAGGAGGTAATACCTTTCCCTGTTGATCAGGATTTCCATACAATTAATTGTCATCATAAGCAAGTAATCAAAACGTTGGAAATGAATAATGTTTATTTAATAATCAAAAGCGCATACCGGAGGTTGCACTCCGCTGTTGAAATTCAGGATGATTTCGATCCTTGGAAGGGGTTGATCAACTTCTTGTTCGGCTATTTTGTTCCACTTTTGGGGCTCGGGATCTTCAATACATGAATAGGCGTCTTCAACTATACTCAAACAAAATCAAGAACATTGTTAGAAATTAAATAAGCATTACATGAACATACACAAACTGTTTGTGTGGTATATACATATGAAAAAAGAGATCATCATGTAAGGTAGGGAAAAACTCTTCTCGAGTGTTGATTATACATTTTACATCTTTTCTATTATTATTAACTGAATCCGAATTCAACCTATCATGTATATATATATATAGTTAATTCACGATTGAAGAACAGGGAAAGAAGAATATAAACTGTGTGAAAATAGAATTGACAAGTCAATGCAAACTCATGAATCTCGAAGGGAATAAAAGTAGGCATTTCATAATCTACCATCAGGGGATTATCCCGACAATCACGTAATGTGTTCAATTACGTGGTTTATGTATTAAGATCAGGAAGACTACAGTCATGGAGATGTAACATTTGACCGCAGCAAACATACAACTTTTGAACAATCTCATGCCCCTGTTGATATATACATATATATATACACAAAGATGTATATATATTAAGTAGCCTCTCTCTCTCTCTCTCTCACACACACACAATGAAAATGAAGATTAGTGATCGCTAAATTGACCATTAAATTTTCTGACCAGCAGCGTTGCTTCAAGAAGTGCTACCCTTCGTCAACTTTCAACAGCCCATTCTGGATTTATAAAGACACCAACTCTTCGATGTATCATATGGCATCCGAAACACAGCCTTGGCTTTTTTGCCTTGCAAAAATATAATTTCGTATTGTTCTTTGGTTTTTTTTTTTAATTTTCTGATTGAAAAGATTTTTAGCGTTGTGTCTGATGTAAGAATAAATCAACTCCACTTTCTGGATATGATCTTCTTCCTTTGTTTAGGCATGATCTCCATCAGTAGATCTAGATCTGGACCCGCTGATCAGTTATCAATCGACAACGGGGGCAAAAAAATAAAAGAAAAAACCTCGGACTTCAGCCTCCGATTGTCACGCCTCGGTTCAATTCGCAACAATTCAATGATGGACAAGAATCAAATCACACAATAATCAACACACACGCACACAAATTATCAGACACAAAAGAAGAAGATCAGTAACATGCAACCAGATAATTGGGTTGATAAATTGAAAATCGAGTAGGGGCTGGGGATTAATTCACCATCCACGGGGTTTTGGTGGAACATGTAAGCGTCGGCCATATTTTACAGCTGAAGTTGTCAAAATTCCCTACGCAAGTCTAGCCAATGATCTGCGAGCATCAGATCCAGATTAGGACCCTTTGAAAAATATGTGTCTGGAATTAAACAATTCACTGAAACCCTAACACACTTACTTGGCCCACCTCTGCAACAGAGAAATTGAGTCAGACTCAGTGTGACCACCTCCACCAGGAAGCTGTGTTTGACGCAAAGTGAATTGACTAATAGAGGCTAATAGGCTTATATATACACACAAACACGCTCACATCCACGCAAGAGACACGGACACATACATCTTCTCAATTATTATAAAATAATATAAACAAATATTAATGAGTTTCGGGTTTTGAGGATTTTTCTATTATTAACCGCTTAATTGCACTCCATTTTGTTCATGTCATCATATTAAAGGTGGCCAAGTCCATCCATGCTCGCGAATTTACACTGTCCCGTCCAACCATACGGTGCCACGTGTGTTTTGTGTGTGGGAGAGTGCTACCATGAGTAACTTATGCTGACCTGGTGTAAGAGGGTAGTAACACATAGCTTTCTTTTGAGTAGCTTTCACGCGCTTCCTTTGAGAGTGATACTCCTGCCTTCAGCAGCATTTCTTTCTTTTCTGTTTTGACTCAGGAGTCAGGACACCGTCCGAATCCAATTAACTGGCTTGAGATAAAATTTCAGAATATTAAGTTATTATTTTTGGTAAACCTAGCTACCATGTTTTTCAAATTAATTGGTTGAATGTATCTTCTTAAATTCATACATAGTCATCCAAACGGAGGGCTTTTCGATTATACTTGAATCCATGGCAACCTTCCTTTGTCATTGCAACTATAGATACTTTATTCTTACTTGACACGTGGATTCGCTTGTTTTATATTGCTCTTGTCATTAATATAAAACTTAATTAATCAATTTAAATAGATTAAGAATGTTAGTTAAATTAGTTAATGTAGTTTTTTTTATGACGACAATATCTTGTAAGTAATGGCCTTTTATTAGATATCTATTCCTGACAATATAATTTTGCTAAAGACTTTAATTAATAGGATTTAATTAATCTTGCACACAAGAGCAATTAATGGCGGGAGTTTTCATTTTTGTACATGCTTTTTCTAACCTTTGTATACACCATTTTGAGTTTTGACATGCTTTTATTCCTAACAATTGTTTACATTTTCCCTTAAATTAAGAAATATTTAATTAATCGTGCAACCCGCTTATTATGAAATTATGTTGAATATTCTTTCGATTCATACATATTTTACCTTTGAGAATGTCCGTTAATGTAATCCGCATCCTGCTTATTAACAGTATCTCTTTTTCTATATTTCTTTGCCGCCCTCATCAGAACTGTCCGAATCCAATTTAGGATCAAATTTTACATTATACATCCACATGTTCTGAATTGATTTCTTTCCCTGTTCTTTTTCCTCGTTTTTCCCCCCTCGATTCCTTTCCCTAATTATATGGTACGGATGCATGATATTCCTAAATGAGGGCTGCTTATGAACTGTGACAAAGTTCGCAGCACTTGAAATTGAAAACCATATCTACTTTAAAAGTATATATATATATATGGTATAGCTATATATATGGACACACACACGAGACCTTCGGATATCATGAGTTGCATATAATTTTGGGTTTAATGATGATACGATATGCAGATGCAGTGTTTTCCCAAGTAAATGCACATAATCATATAATTATCGTCACATTCAAAGTCAGCAGGTTCAAAAATGAAGAAAAACCAAAGAACCAAAGGCTGCTTACTTGATATATAGATATTTACCACTAAAGCTGAATATCTATATATCCAAGAAAGTACCAGAAGCTAGCTGATAATAACACGTTAGAAAGTGCATGAAATGAAATTTTATCGAAGAAGTTGCTAGATATAGCTAGGCGCATTCACCTGCAATTATATTATAGCAATTCCGTAAACTTACAGTGATTATGAGGCCAGAGACGTTACTCGAGTACTAACGTTCTAAGTCTTCGTTTTAGTGTTGTCTTGTTTTCCTCTCGGTCTGTTTTTTTTTTTTAGACTCAGAAAGCACTTATAAAAATACTTACAGATTATTTACTTGGTAGTGGGATTCGAGCTTACAAGTGATGAATCCACTGCTGACCAACTAGAGCACTGGTGGTCCATAAGGAGAAGCAAGCCAAGCAACTACAGAAAAGCTCTGTTAACAACAGAAGGCAATTTGGGCTGGGCTCTATTGGATTGTTGTCTTGGGTGGGGTCTGGGCCCATTATTTGGATGCATGGGGCCCATATGGGGGCTGGCAGGCATGTTTGGTGTTCTGACGGCCCATCAAAAAAAAGGCGCGAGTGAAAGTGAAAAGATGCAAGACATAAATCGGAAAGGGGGTCCCATATGGCATCAGCCGACTCACGAGAGATTCATGCGTATTGCGTAACTCCCGTGTCCTTCCCATTTTCCAATGCCCAATTGCTTCCCCTCTTCCCTCCCCACCACCCCATGTATAATTGTTTCCCTTTTTTTCCCCATCATATGACAGAATTTAATAACATAATACTTAACGACTCCACACGTGTGTTATTTATTGAATTTGACATTTTAGTGTTTTTTTAATCCATGTTTGTAAATACATGGTACGTGTACTGTGATAAATTTTGTGTCTTCTCTTTATACATTGATTGATACCCATTATATCTTTCCGAGCTTGCCACGCGCGCCAGTTCCGCTTCACCTCACGAGAAATGGTTCTTCCGAAAGTGATCATACACACTTTATCCCATTTAAATACAGGTTATCTCATCATTTCATCAGACTAAGATATAATTAAATTATTAAAGTAGCCTAGAAATAAGAATTTTTTCAAATTTACTCCTGCTTAATTAAAGATATTTGTTTAACGAGACTTTGTTACTTTCTGCTTTAAAATCCAAGGGACGAATTCATTCATCGATTCATTATTATTTGAATTTTGAGAGCTAACTTGTTCTTTTTTGTTTTCAAACCCTGTACCACTTATTCAAAAGTGAAATCACATCCGGAGATTAGATTTTAACATTATTGAGGAATGAAGTTGAAGACTACCGACTGGTCCCTTTCTCTCTCCCCCTCTCTGCCATTCAAAGTCTCATTATGACCACTGCACATATATACGCGTCTGGTATAATAATAACCAACGCTGCCCCTTTCCCACTCTTCCTCTTCACTGTTCTTCCCCCAACATAATTTATTCTTTTCTTGTTCACTCCGTCAATAGAAATCAAAAACATATCCTTCTTCGCACCTTCCCCGTACCTTTTTCTGGGTTCTAAAGCCTGTTTGGAACGAAAACGCAGACAAAAGGAACAAAAACCACCAAAAGGTGAAGTAAACCCATCATACCAAAACAAGACCAAGGACGCATCAAATGAGAACAGTGGTTAGTGAAAGTGAGAAGAGATAGGATCCCATCACATTAAAGTTTTTAAAAGACAAAGCCATTGACTTGTGTTGCAAGCACCTTACCCTTCTTTCTAAAAAGGCCATTGCATAACAGCCCTCCTTCATTCACATACCTCACCCCTCCGCCCCAGACTATGTTATTAAAGCCATATTCCATTCGCGCACGATTCTTAAGAAATTTCCCTTGTTTAACTTTGTTCCCTCGCAGCTTTTCTTATCTTCACACGTCTTGATGGAAGCCAAGTGTTGGCAATTAAATCTGCATGTGCTTTCTAATTTAGTTCTGAATTTTTGTTGAAAAAGCTTTTCATATTTAGAGGGTGTTTGGATGGAAACCAAACCATGGTTTCGGAAGTGCTTTTACGGTTTACGAAATAAATATGTGGAGGAGTTTGTTTCGTTTTGTGAAAAAGTGCTTCTGAGAATTACTTTTTGTGGTTGCCAAACACCCCCTTAGTGTTCTCTCTTCAGGTCACCGGATCAAACTTGTACTGTATGTATGAGTGTGTTGATATGTATTGCGCCCCTCTCCTAATATAAGTTACGTGTAATATATTTTTGTATGTTAATGAATACATTGAATTAACAATTTTTTTCTTTTTAAAATTTTCAATTTTAGCTTCGTTAAAATTTTCTCTCTCCACATTTACAAATTATTCTCATATATTTTCCTTCCTTTTCTCTTTTTTATAAAAATTAAATGAAATTAAAATAAAAAAAAGACATTAAATTTATTATAAATGGTTTACATTTAGGGGCAAAACTTCTCCCAGCAAGGTGATATGCTCTTTCAATTTGACCCTTGTGAAAAAAAAAACATAATTGCATTTGATCAGTTAAAAAAAGAAAAGAAAAGGAAATTGCAAGTTTTGTCTGTGCGGAACTCTTAGGCGCGATATTCCCCTCCTTAGGCCCTCTCTCTCTCAGATCTCCATGCAAATCAACATGCTTAAAGCTAAAAGTTGGTGCATCAATTTTTATGCACCCACTTTTCCCAGATTAATCATATTTTCATTCGTAAGTTGATCCTATTTTTTTAGTAATTTATAAATCTGTCGTTCTCATAACGTCCGAATTGGCATTATAAACTGTATTCAAACGAATATATATATATATATATATATATTATGTGTTGTGTTAAAACCATCATTGCATTAGTTTTCCTGACCATCACATGCGGGAGGAGGCGATTTGTGCAGCACTGCTTGGATAGAATAATGATGTGGCCGGTTAATTAGAACACGATTAAGAATAAATATTATTGGGTAATAATTGGAAACTAAAATTAAAAGAATACATGCTAGTTTTCACCCTTAATATAAATACTAATTAACTTACTTATCCAGAAGATTAAAAAAATTAATATATTTATATTTTTCATTTTTTTACCTAAATTAAGAAGTCATTATTATAAATTGATATACAATCTAATGATATATATATGTATTTTAAAAAAATCACGAGATATATGCTGTAATTAAATAATCTAATATTCTTATTAATCTTTTTAGATTAATTAATTAGATCTCATATTAAATAACGAGTAGTATTTTATAAAGAGTTTCCAAAAAGCAACTAATTTGGTAGTGAAATGATTACTTTAAAGCAAAAGCAATATTTAGATAGACCGAACGCACAGAATATTTAGCCTTTAATTTCACAAAATTAGGGGAAAAACACATCTTTTAGCCATAAAAAGTCAGTAGGAATCATCACCCAAAAAAAAAAAAAGTCAGCAACGCAGGAATTTTTTTAATGGCTAACCATGGGAATTATTATTGAATAAAAAACATGTTAAGCGATCATCAAATAACGTGGAATATACCATACATTTTAAGTATAAATATCCGTAAAGAAATGTGTTGTAAGTTTTACAAGATTAAGGTTGCATCGGCTGAGTCGAGATCCAAAAACTTACTCCCTCCGTTCCTTATTATAAGAGACATTGATGCTTATGGTATGTTCCTATATAAGAGACACTTACAAGTTGTCTCTACTTTTTTGTGTTCATTTACTATTTTACCCATATTTATTATCTCCAACTCACACTCTCTCTCCATCCCACTTCTCTTTCTTTAATAATTTAATTGTTCTCTCTCATACTCTCTCTCCTTATTAATGAGGGCATTTTTGGAAAAAAAATATACTTTTTACACATTAATTGTTCTTAACTAATTTTAACTGTTTGTTTGATCAACGTACTTCAGTTATTTGTCTCTTATAATAAGGAACGGAGGGAGTAGTTCAATAAGGCGTACTAGATACAACTTAACAAGTGATTAAGTAATACCCCCAATCCTTAATATAAGATTTAGTTAATTAATTTAAGTAGATTAAAAAAAATATTTATATTGGTTATTTGTAATAAATAGATGTTATTTTTTAAAAAATATCATTGCTAATCAAATATATTAGTCAGAACTATCATTATTACAATGACTACTTTAAAAACAAATAAATATATATAAGAGATAAAAAGAATTGGGATCTTATATTTAATACCAAAATAAAAACCAAATAAATTTTTATATTAATTAAGAATTGGATGCAGTAATAATTATCATATCTAACGAGAGACTAACGATTTGTATTGCACTAGTTTAAGCCATGGGCTTCTCTATTTCGTAAATGGATTTCTAAGTCCTTATAACAGTTTATTTTGTGTGGGGAAAAAAAGTTAACAAGTAATAAACTAAAAGGTCAAAAACCCTACTATTAAATTGTTCAGCCAGAGTCTTGCAACTAACTATTATCTCCGTTCTAATTATAAAAGCTAATTGATTAATTTGAGAAGATTAAAGAAGTAAACTGAGTTAGTTATTTGTCCTAGATAAGTGTTCTATTTTCTAAAATATCATTGCTAATCAAGTGTATTGATTATAACTATTATTATTAGAAGGGTTACTTTGAAAAAAATGTATAAATATGAGAGACAAAATGGATTGAGATCTTATATTTAAGACCAAAATAAAAGTCAAATAGGACCTTATATTAGGTACCGGAGGTAGTATATATTACAAGAAAACAACGGAAAAGGAAAATAAACAAACAAACAAGAGATGAAAGAAATGTGTATGTGTTACGCCCTAAGCATGCACATATTAGATAACTTGTGGAAATTAAGTCATTGTTCATCGGTTTACGTCTTGCCAAATTTACATTAACGGTGGAAGACGCTTTAATTTGATAAATCTGGTGGCGTGGCTTCTTCGACTTGCAGATGCGATGATTGTTTAAAAGTTCGACTTAGTTAAATTATGTGTAATTCTAGTAATCATCTATAACAATTCAGTTATGCCCATATGCGAAATGGGAAAAAAATTGATTTAGATGGAAAAAATTAATTAAATTAGTTATCACTCAAAAACAGAAACATGGGAGGGTTAAAATCACTATTACAATTAATTTTATAATTTAAAATTATAATTAAATCAAGTGGTTGACTCTGCCTATGTGGGTGTATCAATATCAATACTAATATAATTAAAAGAGAAGTGTTAAGGTACAAATTTGTTTAGGGAGTTTTCATTTAAAAATCATAGACAACTGAAAAAAATTTTGGGCGTGAATATTACCTCCTATTATTATAAATGTTACCGACCAACATAATTATTTTAATCTCACCACAAAAAAAAACATAATTATTTTAATGGATCATGTTAATTATTCTAACAGTATGAACAATATTGTTATAAATTTAAATTTTTAGAATAAATTTAGTTATTTATAGTAAATATGTATTTTTTTTTTCAAAATATCATTCAAATAGAGTGTATCGGTTAGAACTGTTATTAATACAATGACTATTTAAAAAAAAGATAAAGATAAAAAATAAAATAAATTAAAATTTTATATTTAAGATCAAAATAAAAATTAAATAATCTTTTATATTTAAGTAAAGGAGATACTTCTCTGGTCCTATTTATAGGACATAGAGAGAAGATATTTTTTAGTCTTATTTATAGGATACTGAGAGAAATTTTTTAGATGGATATAGAATTTTACCCTTTATTTATTATTTTGTTAACTGTATTTATATAAGATATAATATATATTAAATAAGAATAAAATTTAAAAGTTAATAAATTTTAAATAAGAATTAATAATTTAAATTTTTTTTTTATCTCACAAATATTTTAGAAGTAAAAGCAAGGATTGAAGGATAGAGAGAGAGAGAGAGAGAGAGAGAAGGAGGCAGAAGGGTTAAATGAAGTAGGTGAGACGTGAACATCCTGAAGTAAATTATGGTTCTGAGAAAAGAAATATTATTAGAGAATATCGGCCCCAACAAACTCTATTATTGCTTCTCTGACCCCTTTCAGAATCCTTCTTTTTTTTTTTTCAAAATATAATTAAGTAAGTAATCAAGTCATGACTACTGCCAAGTGCCAAGTGCCAAGTGTTCCTGGTATCAATAAATACGGTAACCAGAGACAGACACTCGTGGATGGTACGATCTGCACATACTTTCATTTTTACCGTCAGATTTTGTACAAATATGTACTCACATCTTTCAAAAAAGTAGTGTGAGTTTATTTTATGGATTATTATTTGTTAAATAGAGTGACTCAGGTCAGGTGAAGACTGAAGAGTGAGGCAAGAGGGATTAAAATAAGCGGGGGTGACTATTCTGAGGCATGAGGGGAGAACTGACTGCGACAGAAACTGAATACTTAGAAATTAAAAAATGCTAACATCAAAGGCCCCAGAATTGACTGCTCCTGATGATTTAAGAAATAAAATAATGGACGCGCAATTTCCAACATGCTCTGTGGAATTATGGACTTGGTACGAGGCCAATAAACGACAAAACATGGTTTCCATCAGCCCTGTGCTTTGAGACTGAGGAAAAGGGCAGGCAAAAGAAACAAGATTTGAAGGGACATGTTTAACCAAACTGTGACTCTCAGCTTCGGGATTTTCTGAGCAACCAAACAGCCAAAACGCAGGTCGTGGCCACGGGTCTCTGTCATCATAGCGTTTCGACGGAAATCTCTATTGCCATAATTATTATGATGATTTTAATCATACGATGAGAGGAAAAAAAATTAAAACTTAATCAGAAAATTGCTTACCGTTTTTTCTGCTTTTTGATATGATGATCGCCTGAGCGTATAAAGCAAGGAAACTGTCAAATTGAAGAAAGAAGAGAGACTCTGTCGTGTTGCAGGAGCGGGAAGATGATGAAATGTCAGAAATAAATAGGAGATGATTAATCCGTATCTAAAATATTAGAGATGCAGCATCACGCAAATAATTAATACTAGGACTTGTTAATCACTCTTGTCTGTATTATCCCAGTAATTTCCAGGGATACGGTTGTGTGATGTCAGATTGCACTGCATACAGATTCTGGGCAAGGCAAACCATTGTTCCAGATTTTAAAACAGCATCGCCCAGTTTAGTTGTTTAGAAGGCATCTTGTAATTCGTAGTCCGTCCACCTTACCTTCCGATCTTTATTTGCCGACTCGTTTTCCTTGTTTCTGAAGAAAAGAATATCAGTGAATCAAGCAAAACCCAAAGTCTACGCTATAAAATATAGACCAGCTTTGTCATTGAGATATAGTAGCATATTTTAAGTCGAGACCATCGCAAACCCAGGACACTAGCACTTTTAACAAAAAGAAAAAAGGCAAACCCCGTAGTCAGCTATAAGCAAAGAATCGAATTATGAAATTTACTATAATCATATATCAAGTTTTATTTAATTCATTCATATCAGTAAAGTAACTTCATCCCCTTACATAAAAAAGAGAAGGGATAGAACTGTTACAGCTATACCATTTTGAGCTCTCATCTTAGTTAAGAAAAAGAAGCCGAAGAAACAAAGTAAAAATCAAAACTTCATGTTCTAAGGGTTATCCAAGACTGCTGCCAAGCCAGTGACGATGTTTGCCCCAGATCGGATGCTCTTGGGCATCGGCGCCGGAGGTTTCCAACCTGCGTCCACCGTCGCCTTACCGTCTTTCCCAGAAGACTCAGGCAAAGAAAGCACAGAACCACAACGCTCATCATCAGCAGATTTCCCTTCGCCATTACTCAGCCCAAACTCGCTGCTTCCAACCAAAGGCAGATGCTTTCCCGACGTTTCTTTCATTTCGTGCGACTCAAGCTTAGTGGGTGTGGTTCGCGTGTAAGGAGAGAGCCATTTTGCTTTCATATATTCGGCTTTTCTCCATGGCGGGATGTGCATGCCCTTCTTCTTCAGGCTCTGTTTAGCTGCCTCCGATACGATAGATATGATGCTCTGCAATCGATCAGACTTGCCCACGAAAATGCAGGGCAGAGTTTGGAGAATCGTCTTGTACGTCTTAGTTGACCGAGCAATTTCAAATTCTGACCTGAAATCGATGTCTACAAGCATTCGCTCGCCCTCGATGATCACGTCAATGAATTCATATTCGCCTGTGGAAACAGTATTCATTAGAATTCTATAAGCTATGTGGAAACACAATTTGTTCTTGATTTCACTGAATTTCTTCAATAAGCGAACAATTCATCTGAAAGAAATCGATTCCCACTTCTGCCACCGAACATTAAACAATCAATGATTAACAATATTTTCCACAAAACTTGAATAAAACGACTAGTTCCTGGTGAATACCAGAGATTCATGTCAAAATCTCAGGATCAAATGATACCGAAGAGAAACGCTTTTCCCATTTGAATCGAACTTTCTCCCGTTATGGAGTACAGTTATTTTCCCCCCAAAAGAAAAAAAGAGTTCGAGTCTCCCACTTATCAAACACAGCTGAAAAAGCTTTCAATTCAAAACGATGACAAGAAATAAAGGGAGATAGTACCTGCTGGATAGGAGGAAGAATTTTCCCAGCGAGATTTGCAGATTGACGCATCATATCCCATAGCCAACAACCCATCAGATACAAGCTTTCGGCAAAAATCGTCTTTACGCTTGCAGATCTTATTCTTCTCAACTATCTTAGCAGCGTCTGCGAGCAAATTCCTTTCACAAACACTAGCACAAGCCACCAGACCCTATCCATATTAAAGAATGAAAGTAATTTAAAAATAATTTTTTATTCACAAAGATAAATCACCAACAATTTTTTTTCCCAGAAAAATGCAGAACGAGGTTCTCAGTTTAATCTCTTAGGAAAAAGGGGTACCTTCAGAATTTCAGACGCTTCAGCAGTCGAAGAATAGTTGGAGTCACCAAAACTACCGAATACGTCGGATTCATCGTCAGAGCTATCATCACCGTTTCCATGGAAGCAGTTGCAGCGGTTTCTTCCGCACCTGACGAGAGAGGATTGCTTCTCGTGATTCTCCTCGATGAAATTCTGCACCATTTTGGCCAAACACACCGAACTCGGTTCAAAATCATTGGAGTCGCTAAGAGCGTCCTTGGCTAAATGCAGCTCCTCGCCGCCGACCCTTTCCGCCGCAGAATTTCTCAGAACACCATGGAACTGGCGCTCAAAGAGTCTCTTCAATCGCGATTTGACAAGAGGCTTGGCCTGCTCAAGCCTAGGCCCCTCTGCATGTATCTGAGGATCGATCGGCTGAATTTTCATTGGAAAAGGCATGACTCGAGAGTCTCAGAATACTCTCAATTCCACTATTCCATTTGTAAACCGCTAACTGAATTTTCAATTACTCGGGAGTCAAAATACACAACTACCAAAAGCTAATCGAATCTCTAAAACACAGTAAAACCAACTTTCTCGTTTCTCCGCCTACGAGTACAAAATTTGAGGACGAAGAGAGAAACCAGACGATTCACACAAAATCAAGATGGCAAAAAAAAAAAAAAACAATGCACTTCAGTAGAAAACTCGGGACACAGAAACTAGAGCAGGCCCTCTTTAAGTTCTCCGATTATTATATAGTTTTAATAGACCTCGGTTTTGCGGGAGATGGCTTGGAATAACTTGAAAACTCTGCTAAGTAAAGTCGCTTTTGCTTAGGGTTTCTACGAAATACGGCAAGAGCTCCGAATAAGCGACGCCATGAAGTCAGGCGAATCCTCAGAAAATCAAGGAAAAAAGCGACGTGAAGGCACCCCATTTCCACCGGCTCGCCAAAGGCATTCTCCGACGAGTCACCGGCGACAAACGGGGACTGAAATTAGAACGTCTGTTCTCACCGGGCGCCAAGATGGCTTGTTCGCGAGGCGAGGATAAGACGAAGATCAGAGGGCGGAGAGTATTTAAAGGGAACGAACAGGCGGGGGTGGGAAAAAGATGAGCAAGGAAGAAGGGGCCACGGGCGAATCCTACGTGGCAGACGCAATGCCCGGCGGAGCGGTGTACGTGTCGATATCAGGTTGCGCCACTAAGGTAGGGACATATAATATAAAACACCGAAACTACCCTTGGCGTACTGGAACACCTGATGCTGGGGATACGGACGATTTGGGAACAGCGATCACGACGGTGGCATGGGCGAGAAGGAACAAAAATGGCACGCCCTTTTTTGGGGATTAAGCCTGTGGGATGGTTCGGTGTGACTAGAATGCCCTGGCAGTGATTGGAGAGGAATCTGAAACGGAGGAGGGCAAATGGGTCAAGTTGCAGAGTCCAGATTGTGCAGATAATGTGCAGTGCATAGTGGAGCTACACTGAAAATGTGTGGGGGAGTGTGAAGTGAAGGAAACGGTGGTCAGAGAGTGGGGAGATGGTGAGACGAAAATGCCCCCGGGAGACAGAGGACATCGGATGGTTGGTTGGTTCAGCGTCAATGTCATGTTTAAGAATCTTGAGGGATGATGTGGGGAGGTTGAAAATATGATACCTCCGGAGGTGGAAGTTGCGTGTGGAGGGGGAAGGAATGACCACGACTGTAAATGGAGCGAAAGTAGGAGGATAAATGATGGTGGGGCCCTGAAGGGTATGGATAAGTGCGGGTAGCCGGGTAGGGTAAGGTAGGGGCAGCAGACGAGGGGTACTAGGGGACTTTCGCCTCTGGAGTTCGCAGTCTGCAGAGTGGATATTGTGTGAAATTTTGGGGTCCCAACAGCAGTTGGGGCTTTGGCCAAAAAAAAAAAAAGTGGGGGGCCCATGCTACCCGAGAGCACAGGGCTGTTTTTGGAAACTAATCCGCTTCGCTTTTTTCAAAGTATTTCTCTTTTCCAGTTAAATTAAATTAATTAAAAAGAGAGAACGTTACAAAGTGTTCCCCCTACAGTTTTGTTCTGACCTTTGAAGGGTGTTAACGTTTTCTTACCCCAAACTCAAACCATGCGATGGTGCCACGCGGGTTCAATACCTCGTCCTCGCCCGTTCGATTCGTTCTCTCCGGGGGAGTTTTTTGGAAAAATAAAAAAAGGCTCGCTTCGATATGAGCCCCGGTCCGAAGTCCACTCTCAGTTATGGTGAAACTCAAGTCACTGTCCTATTTTCGGATCACATATCCTTGAAGTCTCATATGCTATATATTTATATATATATATATATATATATGGGTGTGTGTGACTGATAAAAATACAAATTAAACTCGCGAGAGAAGGTGAAAAAATGTGATTATCATGAAAAAAAGTCAAGTTATCAATACATGAGCTAATATAAAATACTCCTCTGGTCCTTAATATATGACTTAATTATTAATTTGGTTTTGGTTTTAAATATAAGATCCATTTTTCATATTTATCAGTTTTATCTAAATTATCCATATAAATACATTCTCTCAACCATAATTAAGTAAAAGAGGAAGAGGAGATATTGAGAAAGATGATTACGGTGTTTTAAGAAAAATGTGTCACATTTCTTATAATTAACTAACTTATCTAACTTTCTTAATCTAATCAAATTAGTTAAATAGATGCTGTATTAAGGACCAGAGGAGCATGAAATTTGTTACAAGTTTTCATCAATTAATATGATATGATATGATTTATTACAAGATCAATCGATGTGAAATGTGTGATCACATGAATCTGCTGGGAGCGATAAGAGTAGGTAAAGTATGATGAAAGGTTTAGGTTTAAACTTTAAACCCTCATGTTGAAAAAAATATGAAAAGCAGTAAAGCAGCGTTGGCAAAAGCAGCAAGAAGACGTATTTACTGGTGTATAACAATAAAGTATAAGAAAGAGATGCTGGGAATGGGTGATTGGGGGGCGAATGAAGGAAGAGGGCCCCACGGGAGGCAGTGATGTCTTGGGGGAGCCCACAACAGAGAATGTGAGGCCCAAAACAAATACTTGATCTCTAGTCTTACTCCCAGTGGCCCATGTCTAGCGTCCTTCATATGGTCCAATTCTCTCCACACAAACACTCCCAGGCAATGCTGATCAAGTCCTGACAAATACACCACATCCTCTTATGAGTCGTTTATCGCGTTTGAACTTACAGTTGAAGATATTATTGCACCATGTCAAATGGAAATGAAAACATAACCCACAAACAGGGAGACTTTGTTAGTGGGCAATCTGTAAGTGATTTTTGAACTTAAAAGACAGGATGTAACCCTAATGAACCCTCCAGGACCTAACTCACCTGAATTTCTTCTTACAAAAAAATGGAATGAAAACACGTGCCAGATACAGGTGTGGTTATAACTCAAAATCACGTATTGAAATTTAAGCCAATCACTAGTTTTGTCTCTCATATTTATATATTTTTTTCCAAGGTAGTCCTCCTAATAATAGTTGTTCTAGTCAACACACTTAATTAGTAAGGATATTTTAGGAAACACAATATCTATTTATTACAAATAACTAACCTAACTTCTTTTTTTAATCTTTTTCAAATTAGTCAACTAGCTCTTATAATTATGACCGGAGGTAGTATAAAACTCACCTCAACCGTCTTGTTCAAAGCTCCTCAGAAAACTGGTTAGGAGACGAGTTTACTAGTTTGACCGATTAACTGGCTCAAAGTAGTATGCTTGGAATGGAAATAAGTCAGGTGAGGGGGAATGTTGGGTCTGGCCTGGGCTAGGGCATTGAAATGAAATGGTAGCTGCAGGGCTACGTCTCTCTGGTCCATCCCCGTATTATAGGCACCCTTCTCGCACTACGTGGTTGGCCCTCTCTCTAGTTAGTAGTTATCAATATCCGGTGTCCTTCCACCCCCCAAAAAAAAAAAATAATTGGTGCCCTTATCCTCAACCCCCGCTCGCTTGGATGATCACAGACCGTTAACCTCCTTTTTCCAGTCACCCTCCGATCCATCAAGTTTCCCAAAAGACGAAAACACCTCAAGGTACAATCACGAGCCCAGTTCCAATGATCATGACCGTGTTATTTTTAATATGCTGACTTATTAATTGTGGTCATTAGGTCGTGATGGGGGTTCAATTAATTAATATGCTGGGGCCGGTGATGTCCTAATGGGCTGGCCCAGTGGGCCAGGAGCGGCAAGGACAAAATAATACAGGGACAATTCGCGGATAAATAGCTTATGCACAATAATGAGCCCTTCACAACACATCAACTCAATCACTTGTCCAGTTGGCAACTGCCCTCCTGGTTCATTCTCCATCCATTTATACTAATATCTTCTCTCTTTTAGGCCAGTCCTTTTTGTTAACATAACGTTTGAAATTAAAAAAAGAAGAAGACATTTTTCTTTATTTACTATATCCTTATATTCGACGATTTTAATTATAAAGTAAGAGAGATGATTATGGAGACAGTAGATAAGAAATATGAAGGCGCTGTTAAAGGACTTTTAAAAAAGCTCAGGCATATTAAATATATATTTGAAAATGGATGCTTTTTTTTTCGGTGAAATGAAAATGGATGCTTTAAAACATGAAAGGAGAGATAAAGAGCAATAAAAGGAGTAGTTTTATAGTGAAGTGATGCGTGTCTCAATGGTAAGAAGAAAACTGGAACAATTGACGCGTTTTGCGCTGCACGAATGGCAACAAAAGAACGAGTTGGGAGCTTGATGTTGGGGTTTTATGAGAGTGATGGGGACTGATGCTTGACTTTTTCCAATCTGTAATATGGTTCTCAAAGCATATTCCAAACAGGTTAGGTTTGGAGCATAACACAACAGGGTCATCACTAATGGGTGCTCAGCGTAGCTTGTTAGCTCTTTTTTTTTAGCGCAAAAAAAAAAAAATCCTGGAAGATGAATAATTGTTCAATAAGCCTTGGGTCCACTGGTGTTAGGACCATCATTGTGAAACGTAGCAGGTTGTTTTCTGCGTAATATGCTCAAGAAGAGGTAAGCCACAAGTGCTGTAAAAACAAAAAGAGTAAAACTAAATAAAAAACGTGACGATTTGCTGGGAGAAGATATGTTTTTTTTTTGGGCCCACACTCAGGGACATCCTCTGAACTCAACTCTTCATGGAGCACGCATCATGGGTCCGAGCCTGCCAACAATGTCAAAATTGTCGATTGTATTGCCTTTGGGATTTTCTTTTCTTTCCTCTTTTAAACAAACGTTGGTTTTGGATTTTGGACTGACGATACAAATGCCTCCGTAGTTTTTGACCCTTGTATCTGTATTCTTTTCCAGCTCCCAGGGACATTTTTTATCGTTTAATATCTACTGCTTTTCATATGTTGATTTCTACATTTTAAATCCATCTTCTTTAATTTTCTTAGCATGGTCATTGCCTTTTTAATCACTAAATTAATTTATTTAAATTTAATATAAACCATGTTGAAATGTTTGCTAAAGAGATGAATAGATTTTAAAAAGGTAAATTTTGTAGCCACAGCGTTTTCGGTTTGAATTCGATTTCTCCTGTTTCTGACAGGGCATATATGCTTTACCCCAATTCACATCACGGCGAGGGCTTTGGGAGGCCCACGATCCGTCCGATCAGCCATAGTCTGGGCTTCACTACATGAAACCTGAAAGGTAGAGAAGGATAAGGCTTCCGCCGGTGAAAAAGTTTAACCCAAAAAAAGAAGTTAGGTTTGAAAGTGGTTTTGTTCTGTTTTAAGAAGGGGATTGGTTTTTTTTTTTTTGGGTGAAACACTAGAGTATCCCTATACTCGAATAGTAGGAGACTAATCTCTCGAGACTTGCAGAGACCCAATTACGAGGACTTCCCTCCTAAGCATGCCAGCTCGATTCCCATCCTCCAACAGAATTGAACCTGGGAGTGTTGGTGTTGGTTAAGAGACACAGACCCTTATCCATCTATGCCTACATGCGTTAGGATAAGGAGATTAGTTTAGAAGAAAGGATTGGTGAACTAATATTCAAATTTCTATCAAAAGAGTTACTCGCATTTAATGTCAAACAATGCCTTCAGTAGAAAGATACCAGTGTCAAGGGAAAAAAGTGTTTGTTCTCACTCTTTCAGCAATTGGGGCAAAAGTGGATAGCCACTCTCACATCACTTTCATGCCTTGAAGGAGGTGGCAAAGTGAAAAAGAGTGGCGACCTGCAGCCCCAATATTCAATCGCTTCGTAGCACTTATCAAGTGCGGCCAATTGATTTTCAGTTCCAAAATTTCCCACCACCTCAGTTTTTGGGTGTCAAAGGTTTGCTTGGGACGGAAGATGAGAAATGAGAAGAGATTTGAAATTGAACCTTCTTCTTTTGTTTTGTTTTCTTTCCCCCCCCCCCCCCCCCCCAAAATACCAGGCTACAGAAAAAGCATGCAAAACGACACAATTAAGTCATATCAGATCTCAAAAAATCTCTGCATTCTAAAAGGGTTCATGAGCAAACTAGTCGGCACATTTATTTGCTTCCCTGCATCAAAGGTAACCGTCCAAGGTCATATTAATAAAGTTTCTCAACCCTGATGGGGGGGGGGGGGAGGGGAAATTGAACTTCACCTGTTCAGAGTTTTTTGACCTTGAAGCAAGAATACAAAGACTTCACTTTTTCAAATATTGCTGTACTAGCACCACTTTCAGAATCAAGTATTGAATTGAAGGACTCTTGCGTCATTTATGAATCAAATCCATCGTCAGTAATCAATAAACGAGTTAAAACCAGTAATATAATATAAGTTCTTTTAATAGAGTAACTTAAATGCAATAAAACTTTTACAATCTTCGGCATGAAATTCATTTATTAGTATTACTATGTTTAATATATGGCAGAGAAGGTATTCGCATCTACTCGAGAGTATTACCTCGGACCAATTGGTCTGAGAGGTGAAGCAGGGCACAAGGAAGGACGAGGACAACAATATGAGTCGGCAAGTTTTGCACCAACATAATGCAGTTTCCCTCTTAAGCCGACGCAGAAACAGTAATGAGGTAGGCAAAGCAGATTGCTTGAAATACTCCAACTCTGTCATAAGGTGGCAATAACCAAAAGATGGAATAGCGTCTGTAAATGCTGTCCATGATGCTTCCCCCCCCCCCCTTTTTGTTTCAGAAGTACGGCATCTTTTCATAGTAGAAACAGTGTGATCTCTGGTTGAATAATGATTATTACGTTATGACTTGGTGATCTCTCATATTAAGTTAATCAGTACTCTCTCACTTTGTATATTGATGTGATTTCACAAAAGTGTTTGTTTTTGAGCAAAACCCAAAGTTAGATAGAGAAAGGCTGAAAAAGGTAAAAGGGCATCTATTATCCAATCTGGGGAAGGAAAGTTTGCTTGAGTCATGAGAAGAGAAGGTGTGAAGCAGATGGCAGCAATGATATGAAATGTTTGGATCATGAGACCCTTATCCCTATCAGTAGCCATCCCTCCTGTCTTGTTCCTCAGCTTCCTTGTTAGCAGCTTGAACGGACTTGAACCACAAATATCCCTGTTTTCAATATCAACTTCAATTAGCTGCAGCATTGGACCAATGTCATTCATGGCTTTCTCATTCTCAACTAATGGTCTCCGCATTTAAAATCACCAAATTACATTTCCTTTGAATTCACCCTAGCAGTGTTCATATTAAGTTGAAACTGACTATTATTTATAGGGTTTAATTTTTCTTGGATTCCAAATGAATCAAAGTAATATATAACAGATAGATAATAATGATCAATAGCACTCACCGCGAAGGGAATGCCAGTGAAGGTAAAGAATCCAAGCAGGGGAGCATAAAATACACTGTCGGAGGTCAAAACTCCAAAAACTGGCCTTTGGTTCACGTACTCGAATATGGAACCAATCTGCAATTAGAAATCAAACAAAGAAAGCATATTAACGAACGACAATCATACGACAAACGAAAAACCGAAAATGCGAAGGACAAAATATACGCTACAAAATGCAAAAGCTTACAGCGGCAATGGCGGTAATAGCAGACGCCAGTAAATAGACATAGAAAGGGATGGCTAATCCTTGTTGGGAAGCATTGTTGTTGGCCTCGTCCCCAGCCCAAGGTGGGGGTTCATCTGAATCTGGTTTGGCCCACGAAGGGATTGTCTCTTCTGACTTGCTTGAATCTGCAGAGCCTTGCGTCCCACCCACCACCACAATTCTATTCGACGATTCCTCCTTCCCAAACGCTTGACGGTTCCGAATCGTAGTCCCCAGAAATATCTTTTGTTGTGGAACAACCAACAACGTTGTGTGCTGGGAAAAAAAACATTGCGCTCCACAACTAGGAGCGCTAATTATACTTGAATTTGGAGAAAATAAGGTCGTAGTCATGGCTTCCGTTCAGATCTTCACCACTGGAATATATCTTTACTGGGATGATCGCTCATCATGCTCTGTGTAAGTGAATGGAACTCAAAGTTGGCCGCTTCAGGAAGATGTGGAACCAATCAAACCTTATCCAGATTTTTGGGCTTTAGAGGTATAGTAGGCCCATTTGATGGATGGGCCCATTGGGCCCGTGTTGCTTGGGTTGAAAAGTTCTTTGAAATTGGAATGGGAAAATTTTCCCACGCAAAATTGACCGCCATTTCTACTGCAGATTCAAAACATTTGAATCATATTAGGCTATTCGCATCTGTCCGGTCCATCCCCATCTGGCATTTGGCGTGCTCTTGCTATTGACTGCCCAACCGCTCTTCTTGCTTCTTTGGCTTTTTGGCTCTCAAACTCTCAGGTAATTTCTCTTCCTGGCTAAGGTCCTCTGGTATGTTCGAGATTTCATTTTGGTGCTCACTTTCAAGATTCTCTGTAATGTGGATTTGAACTGCATCATTTCTTCATTTGCTTCTGGCATCAACATTTCTCCTTTGTTCGCACAAAAAAATTTGAACCAGACCCTCAATTCATTGCTTCTCTTTCCTTTATAGCCCTTCTTTGTGTTCGATCTATCATTTTTAGGTGCTGGATTGCTCCCGTTTATGCACAAGTATACCGTGACCTCTCTTTTTAACGGGTTTTCATGTTCTACTCTTGATTTCCCTGAAATGTCTTTGCCGTGTTCTGAGGAAGAAATTGGTGTTTTCTCTTTTCTTCATTTGTTTGTTCTTTTCTATAGATCTGTACGTGTTCCCCTCGTTTCGATTTGTTTAAATATTTTTATTTTATTTTTACGTTCAATATTTAGGAAATGGCGGGAAAAGGAGGCAAGGGCCTTTTGGCTGCAAAAACCACGGCTGCTAACAAGGACAAGGACAAGGACAAGAAAAGGCCTGTTTCCAGGTCATCCCGTGCCGGAATCCAGGTAACCCACCTCTGCTTTCATCTGTATTAAATTATCGTCGTGGCTACCAAGTTATCCACTGTAGCTGGGATTTTTGGATAGTTTAACGATTTGACTTTTGTCTTTAAGCGTATTGTTCTTTCTCGGTGGTCTGCACTTTCTTGCTAGTGTGTTGGTAAGATATTTTATAGAATTCATGGATCATGGATTTGTCCTGCCTCTGCTTTTTTTGTTCGTTATTTTATTGGGCGGTGGCTTGGGTGATGGCCGAATGAGTGCCACTGTGAAGTATATTCGACTGTTTCTTGGTTTGAGTGAAAAAATTGAGGCCATTTAAGATAAGTGTTGACATACACAATGCTAGTTGAACAATAAAACAATACACTTATTTTATTTTTTTAGCATCTATCTGGATTACCTATTTCCAGTATTAAATGCCTCTTGGAAACGATGGGATTGTATTCGATTTTTTCTTGTTTACCATTTGTATTCTGACGTCATACATGTTTGCGGGGTTGGGGTGTAGTTTCCTGTGGGTCGTATTCATAGACAGTTGAAACAAAGGATCCAAGCAAATGGGCGTGTTGGGGCTACAGCTGCAGTTTACTTGGCCTCCATTCTTGAGTACCTGACAGCTGAGGTTCTCGAGCTTGCTGGAAACGCAAGCAAAGATCTGAAAGTGAAGAGGATCACACCTCGGCATCTGCAGCTTGCTATCAGAGGAGATGAGGAACTTGACACCCTTATTAAGGGCACCATTGCTGGTGGGGGTGTCATCCCTCATATTCACAAGTCCCTCATCAACAAGACCTCCAAGGAATGACCATCTTTCTCCTAAATTCTCAGCTCCTATGCCTGTTTTCTTATCAAGTTAGATTGTGCTCATTATGATGACTTTATCACAGTTACTTGTAGCGTAGGCTGTTTAATTTAATCCTTTTGTCTAGAACTGAAATGGTAGTGTGTAAATGGTCATGTGATGATCTGTCCTTTAACTAGAGTTGTAATTTGTAATGCTGTTGGATGGTTTCATAGGCATTTACGTTGGCCATCGTGATTCTGTAATATGAATTCTGCTCATGCTTATGGTTGTGTTTAGAATTTCTTGGTGTTGTTATTAGTCGAGAATGTGGGACAGGCTTCTGATGCGCAGCAGAGCAACCGTCAGTTTGATAAAATTAATTTTCGTCTTAATTTTGGAGGGACATAATCATAATATTGATGTCCTATTCCAATGTGAAACAAATTTAAAGGCTTCACGTTCCTTGTGTATATATCAGTTTTTCGAAATAAAAATTAAACAGATCTAAATTATAATGTGATTCTTATAAAATGGTGATCAAGATAAGTTAACCAGGTAAGTTGGCATACTATAATTCACGGGACAAACGAATCAAATCTATTTTAACTTGTTCATTAAATGGATGAGAATTTTTATTTCAGCCAGCCTACCATGAGAAACTTAATTTTTTAATCTTTATCTTTATTTTTTGCTTGAAGGATTGACCTAGTTTGAGTTAAGATTTATTTATTTATTTTAAAAAAGAGGAATTTTATATGGCCAAATTTTAAAGTCCTAGTTAGTCCTATTTAAGAAAGATACTTAAAGTCCTAGTTAGTCCAAATTTTTCTCTCAATCTTACTCCTCTTTAATTAATTGCAATAAATTGTTAGCTTGAATTTTTGTTTTGGTTAGCTTGAATTTAATTCATTAATCATATTTTATTGTGATTATTAGTTTTAAAGAAGGCAAAATTAAAGAATTACATCTTTTTTTAATAAGTTTAAGGATAACAATAAGTCAATAACCCCAGGTTATTTAGATGCGCCCTAATAGTAATCATCATCATTTTTAAGTGAATATGTTGAATGATAGAGTACTCCTCCGATTCTTAATATAAGACCTATTTAACTAATTTGATTAGATTAAGAAAGTTAAGTAAGTTAATTAATTATATAAAACATGACACGTTTTTTTCTAAAATACCACAATTATTTTTCTTAATACCTCTTCTTCCTCTCCTATTTGATTATGGTTGAGAGAGTATCTGTACGGGTAATTTAGAAAAAATTGATAAATATGAAAAATAGATATTATATTTAGAATCAAAACTAACTTAATAATTGGGTTTTATATTAAAGACCGGAGGAGTATTTAAGTTTATTTTCTTATTATTAAATATCTGACATATTGTTATAATATTATATGTTTTTTTTTATTATGCAAATTTATCTATTTATCATTAGAGATATTGTTGAGTATTAAATATGAGTATTTCTTTCAAACATTAGTTTGTGTACATTATACATTAATTTGTCTTGTTACAGCTGGTCAGTTGGCATAGTATTATGTCTATTTCATTATCGCATCACCAGCTCGACTATGGTTCGATTGAATCATTAAAATTGTAAGCTAGTAACATTTTCTGTTCGACATCTCGTTGGGTTTTCAAACATTTTCGAACTTCATTACACAAACGAGATGTATAATTTACTCAATAATTAAAATAAATGAAACAATAAAGTACACATTTTGGAGCACCATATAAGAACAAGAGAGCATCTAAACATCCGAACAGGCTACCACTACAGAATCTTTACACGACCCCATTGCTATATATTCTTCCATGCACTCCTTTGTTCCAACACACACATACCACCCCGTCATTTCATCCCCTGTTAAACTCTCTCTCTCCCCCCCCTCCCCCACCTCTCTCTCTCACACACGCAGAGCAATTGTTAAACGCAGAAATGGAAGCCAAAATTCTGACAGTGAGCAGAAATCCAGCAGTGACTGCAGCATACCGGAAGTTGAAACATAAACCAAGATATCCCTGTGTGGTTGGAGTGGTGACAAGGCCTGCGGATGGCATTAAAGAAGAACAAGACAAACCAATGTCTACAAAGACAACTGGTTTGATCGCTTGGCTCTACATCATCTTTCTAAGAACGTTCAAAAGGCATCAGGTTCACCGTCTTCCATCCTTTTGTATGCGACACATAAGTTTCATGAGTTTGGTTTTTTCCTCCTCATTCATCACTTACCTTAATCCTACGCAGGACTCTACAACAGCAAGAGTGGATGACAGCTGGTTGAGGCAGCTACTGTGGTTTCTCAGAAATTCAATCCTTCCCAGCAACGTGAAATTGTCATTCCAGCTCTCGACAGAAGCTTCCCAAGGCCCATACTTTCCTTTGTGAGTTCATCACCATTCTGGTCATCTTCCTGCTATGTCGATTCTCACAGATATTAGCATTGGACTAAAATGAAATATAGTGCGGCATGTTTCTTTTTTATTTTATTCTTTCTGGGGAAAAAAGACTCTGATTGTCTTTAATGAATATGTTGTTATAAACGATTGCAGATAAGGACAGTGCTGCGCGATCTAGATTGGCAAGGGAATATTTTGCCGCCTTCACTACTTTGTTTTTTGCTTGGTTAGTCGGGCACTGCGAGGTAAAACATCTGATACGATAGCGTCGATGTTAGTTGGAATTACCTGATGTCATAATGGAGTTGAATCTGAATCATAATTATTAGAACCCCCTCAAGGGAACCCATAGGCAGAGCAACATGGTACACTCCGCCTTCCACTTTGATAAGACTGGAATTTTTTTGGCGATAAGTCTGTTCCAAACATATTGAAGTAAATCATTTTGGAAGCTGATTAAGACACTGGAATTGCCGTTCTAACTAAGCAATCCGAAGAGCAGAAGTGTGTGGTGTGTGAATGCCTGATACTAAGAAACCTTGAAAGCAGCCCTCTTACTGTAGAAGCTGGGCTACAATTTCTGATGCAACAAAAAATTTACAATAGATTCTTGCATTCCAGCAGAGTAGTAATAAAAAGCTGGACGATAGGGAAGGAAGTCAACTCAGAATAGCTGAAAAGAACTAGGCAATTATCTCCATTCACTGTTGGGAGTCCACTAATTAGTCTCCACAAACGTGTAATTTCATTCATACATCTTTGCCCCACTTGAGTTTTATTAACACATATGAACGTCAATAGATCATTCAAATGGATATGAAGAATATATATGTGTAGTATGTCATCAACCTTCATAATAACCAACAGAACGTAAGAGACAAACGTGGTTGAGCATAAGGATTGCAGACTAACTAAGGAAGCGGAAGTAGTGAAATCAACTCCATATCATGCAAACACCACAAACCATATAACCAATTGACTTTTGGCCAAATATAATTATAACTTAATTGACTTGTGTATGCAACTATTTATTTAATATCCCCTATGATATTGTTAAAGAATTACCTCATTATTATTTTCACTATGAACAAGGTGAGGGAATCGGAGGTCAACGGGATAAGAGAGAAAAATGTTGTCCACATAAAAAGTGCAGGTAACTTGACCTTTTCTCTTATATTTTAACTTCAAGTATATAACCATGATGGGTCCCCAATTCACCAACCTAGATACGTTCTGCCTCAAACAATTTGCTTCAAATGATGCAGCTCCAATATTGCGTTCTTATTCCCATCATGACTATCATGATCACCATCAACATTATTGTCAAACTAAAATGATGATTATTATTCCCATCGCCCTCATCATTTCACCTAAGCAACCTAACAATCTTCTCTCTTTTCAATTTGTTTTAATAACAATATGTACAGGTTTTTGGAACAGACAAATGTGTTGGGATGTGCGTGAATCTCTGCAAAATGCCCATCTCAGTCATTTATAAAGGACTCCTTGGGTATGCCAGTCAACATGGGTTCCAAGTGAGTATTAGCATTCAGCAACTCCTTGCATTCGCATGAGCACATTCTATTATTTCACATGGTCTTGCTTGGAAAGTCTCTGGTTAACTACTTCTCTGTCATGAACTTCTTTTAGCAGAATGGAGAAAAGTAAACAGCTTGATCCATTATGTTTTGTTTTCTTCTCGTATTAGCAAAATGTCAATACGTTATAACCATTAAAAAAAGTCCCTATGTTACAGTTACCCAAACTAAAACTAAGGAGGAAAGGTTGATCCTCTACAAAATTTATTCTAAGGTTTCCTTTATGGTAACTCCCCCTAAAATATAAATAAAGAAACATCTTTCATACTTAGGAGTACCATAGCATCCGCTAGATTGTGGGAGCCACCCTCATCATTTCGATGGAGGGTTCCACTCATATGCCACGAGGGATACAGAGTTGGGATGAGTCAGTTGAGGAAACCTACATACATTGCATCATTTGATCAAGAAATTGACGACTCTAGTATAGCCGTAAACATCTTCAATGTGATA
>NW_021634598.1:0-36715 GCF_004799145.2 Neltuma alba
GGGTACTAGGCATAAGTATGTTAGCCTCCATTTCATCATTGTCCTTGTTACCACCAGTTCCATTACCCCTGTCTTCACTCTTCCCTTCTTCCATTTCATCACCATCCCCATCAACATTGCCTACAATGTCCCCATGATCCTTTTGTGCACTCTATCTCTCATCCTTGTCCTGATTATCTCCATTATTCTCTCCATCATCCTTTTCCTTATCCTCCTCTTCACTTGTCCCATCATCACTCCCCTCGTTGCCCTTCTTCTTATCCTCCTTCTCCTCCTCCTCACTTGTCTCATCCTCCCACCTTCCATCATCTTTTTCCTTCTCCTTCTCCTCACTACTCTCACCATCACTCCCTCTATCATTCTTTTGCACAACTTCACTAGTCTCACTAGTGTTCTGTCTCTCCTCATCATCATCTTTAGAACCACTGACAGTTGATGCAAGTGTCTCAGCAGGAGCCTTTCCTTTTCACTTGCCATTTTTCTCTCTTGGAATGTGCATCTTCATGAGCTCCTCATCTACCATATTCATCAGCCTTTGATGGCGTTCTTCTATCCTTTTCATTAATTGCGCACGTAACTGCTTTAACTCCTGCATGACAATCGCCTTTATCAATTTACTAGCAACATAATTATACCACATAATGATCTCACTATTGTAGATGAAAATCTCACTTTACCCAATGACAAGTTAACTATCATCACTAACAACTTGAGTATATGAAATTACAAGCTTACTACACTATAACAAATAACAACCTGTCACTATTGCGAATAACAAGTTCATTAGTAGTATAAATAACAACTTCGGCATGTCAAATAACAACTTTACTATATCAAATGACTAGTTCGACTTAGCCAATCACAACTGATGAATTATAATTAGCAACTTCGGTACATCAAATAACAACTACTTGTAATAAATGACAGGTTCACTTGACCCCATCACAACTCAGGTATAATCAATAACAAGTTTATCAAATAACAACCCAAATCTAAACTTTAATGAATGACAAGTTCACATTATCCAATCACAACTTTGGTTCCTTTTTTAACAGGTTAAGTTTATCAAGTAACAATGTCAACTATAACAAATGACAAGTTCACTTAACTCAATCACAACGTAAGTTTTATTTATACCAAGTTTAGTTTATCAAAGGACAGCGTAACTATAAGAAACAAGAAGTTCACTTCACTAAAAATATCACTCTACCAAAGATATATATACCAGGTTTAGAGAGTCAACATTTATCCTCTCGTTTTTGCTAGACACAACATGACTCCCTTTCTTATCATACAAAAGCTCCCTAACTCTCTTCCTCTCAGTACTTGCCAATTCTTTGATCTTCTTATCTGTCCAGTATTGGATAACACTGGTGGAGCCTCACGGTGAACCTTGGATAAGGTTAAAATGCTCACCGAAAAAAACTACAACACCACATATCATCACCAGTTACATTGTGCATATTGCCAATAAAGTATTGCAAAGTAAGAAACAAAATACTCATATCAAAAGCAAGTATATGCAAGCACCAACGGTACTACTCCCTTGCCCATCATTACCTTGTCATATAGCTTCACAAAGTCAGCCATTTCTTTCCATAGGTCCTCCATAATATGTGTTACCCAATCATACTTTCTAAAGTCATCCATCATGGAACACATGACTCTCCCCAGCCTCTCACTCACTTTTGAGCTAGATGATGGACATAGAAAGGTACCCAGCGTGTATAAGAAAAACAAGAATTCAAATATGTGATCCTCCTCCCCAGAAATAATGTCATTCAGTATTTTGCTGAATGGCACTCTCTGATACTCAATCTTCAAGTTCTTGTACATTTTTTCATCCTCCAAAACTTCAATTTTAATCTTCTCCCCACCACGGCGCATTCCTAGGAGCTTCTCAACATGTTTTGCTCCTATTTCCTCAATTTTTTCCCAAATTGTAAATTGATGTGTTGGTGGGTCATATGATCTTAGCATAGTCACAATGAGATCACGAGGGAGTCTCTTCAATTTAAGCTTCCAAATCCTATCCTCTCCACCTTATCCCTTAACTCATCATTATTATTTGTAAAGTGCAGTAATTTCTTAAAACCTTTCATGGACACTTGGGTTAAAAATGATGGTACATATTTCTTCTTTTTCTCCTCTTCAATCTTTTCTGGCCTTCTTTTTTTCGCCTCTTCTGTGTACCTCTTTCTCTCCTCATCAGAAAAAGCTCTGCATGCCTTTGACACAACGTCTTTTTTTTGTTTGCCTCTGATATCATTATCACCTAATGTAGCCAAATACTCCCTTCTAAATAGCAACTAGCCATTGTGTGCCAGTTTTGATCCGGAGGCTCCCTGAGATGCCATATCCTTTTTCTTGCAGAATATTCAACATACAATATTTCACTAACATAACTTATTAACTGACTAACAACAATTTTGTCAACACTCGTTCTTCAATCAAATGCCTATGATAAACTTGTTATTTTCTCTACAAAAGTTGTCAAATCTTTAAGCTCAACTTGTTATTCTCACATACTTATCACAATTGTTATTTCTGATCATACACTAGTCATTTAAAGTTATTAACTTGTCATTTAAAATGATAAACTTATCAAATTGTCATACTCAGCTTTGCTATTCAAACAAGTGATTTCTTATTATCAACATCTACTCCCGCATACAAATTTTGTTATTTCCCATTACCAACTAGTCAACATCGCATTAACATCTTCTTATTCCCAATTAATCAACAACTTGTCATTTGCTATTCTCAAATTGTTATTTTCATTATTGAACTTATCAAATCCCACCGTCCATCTTCTCATTTACAACAAAACACACTTAGTACCTCTTCAATTTAATTTACCCTTAACCATATCCTATGTCGTTAATTTCCCTACTATTATTGTTATTTATGAAACTGATATTGTCATTCCCTCCCCACACAAATACCATTCCCACAAGTCATTTAACAGAAAAAACATATATTTTTCACAGTAAAACATTCTTAATCACTCAATCAAAATTTGGATACTTCTCCTTTCTTGCCCTAGACTCTTTTACTCTCGCCAATGATTCGCACATTCTTGCAATAACCAATCCAAACAAAATTAGCCACCAAACTTACCACAATCACTAGCCCAACGTAGCTGCTAACTCTAATCACCTAAAGCGATTGCTGTCGCACTGTTCAGTGATGCCTTCGACTTCTTTGAACCCTTCAACAATGCCGATAAACCACAGTTTTGTTCACCTCTGTCACACCAAATATGGTCTTTGTGGTTGCAACACTCCTCTCCATACTACTCTTACAGCAAAATGGCAACAAGCAAGTGCGCAACAATGGAGAAAATTGGGAGAATGCAAAGAACAATGGGAAGTTGTCAATAGTGGGGGGGAATACATGTCACGGTTTCAGCTTATTCAAATTACTAAGGGGCAATTTCATCTTTTCACCAACATTTGCTATTTGCAATTGGAGACCGGGTCCCTCATGATAATTTAGCTTATTTAGGTGACCATATTGTAATTTAACTAATTCAAGGGTCTTTATTTGTGATTTTCTCTTTTTTTTTTCATATAGCTCTAACTCTCCTTGTTTTCCATTATGTCTAGATTTTTTTTTTGCCAACTATTATATCTAATTCTAGACTGTAATTAATTTTTTTGGCCAAAAAGACTGTAATTAATTAAAAGAATAATATTTTGTTCTTGGCCAAGTGGAATTTTTTTAATATACTTTCTGATAATAGACTATCAAAGTCCTTATTGCCGAATTTGAAAAGAAATTCTCTAAACTGCTCATAAAAATTGGTTCAGTTAGTAAAAAAGTGGCTCATAAGCTATAAGATTGTGAATTCAAATCCCATTTGTTAATATGAAAACCTTGTTGATGGGCAATCTATAAATATCTTTATAAGTATTCTTTGAGTTTGGAAGCATGCCTTAACTCTGATAAATCTTTATGACCCAACTTGCATAATTTTTTTTTCCTAAAAAGCTTTTATGTCACTAGACACCATCAGCAACCATTAACAAGTTCTTGTAAAATAATAGTAACAAAAATCATCAATTTAAAATTACAGGATCAAAACTAAAATTAAGTCAAATTATAAAGTCCAATAATATTAACTCCCCCCGGGGTAATCACTCCCTTCTTCGCAATATTACATTGCCCTATAGTAGACCTCCTTATCTCATAACTCCTTCAAATAGGGGACCTTGTATGTTATCGTTATACGAGTACAATGGAATCCTTCTGCATGCAACTTCTGGTGGACGCACTGTAATTACCCTGCGCATCTTTGCCTTAGGCAATTTTTTTTTTGTTACAAAAAGTTTAGGTGAGTTGGGTCCGGGGGGCTCATCAAGACTAGGGCATGCCTCCAGGATTAGAAAGTGTTTACAGAGGTACTTATAGATAGCTCACCAATAAGATCCTCATATCAGCAGCGGGATTCAAACTCATGATCTTGTAAGTTATGAGCCAATTTCTTACTAAGTGGACCAACTCTTGTTGGTGCCTTAGGCAATTTGGTAAACGAAATAGTCACCAACAAATAGGCCTCGACTTAGGCCTTAATACCATGCTATTTCAACCCCTCTGGCTTACATTGAAACTACAGGCTTGGCCCATAAATATTGGGTGGAATTGGTGCTGTTTGTTATAGGTTTATTTTGGGCCTCCAATAATCTGAAATGAAGTCCTTGTGCGGCCATTTTCGTCTTCTTAATTCTTAACTAATCTCACAAGAGTCTTCTTTTTCCAACAATTTCTATCAGCCCATATATAGTGTGTGTGAGAGAGGGAGAGAGTATATTTAATGGTTACTAATAAGGGTTGGGTCTAGTAAAAAGAGCTAATCCCTCACAACATGGCGAATAAAAGTTCGAATCCCTACTAGAAAAGATATTCACATTTAGTGCCAAATAGTACCTCGAATATCTTTGCTTCTAATAGAATAATACCTATAAGGGGAAAAAAAAGTGGTTAGGAAATGTAAGGACAGGCTCTAAACAGTTGAAGATTAAATAGATGATTTTTTGGCCCAACGATTATATAGATGGTTTTAAACATTAAATCATTAGGATTAATTAAAAAGTAAGATAAATTAGTTCACGGAAAAGATTATAAATTATAGGACCAGAAAATTAGTTCTTTAATAAAAATTGACATAATGACGAGAATTTAAAAGTTGACATGATGACAAGAATTCAAAATGATTTTTTACTTTCAATTTAAAAGTTTGAATTCTCTCACATTACCAAGTCTTTCTGAGATTTAAATGGAAAAGAGAAAAATATTAAAGTGGCTCTAGCTATAAGATTACAAGACAAAAATATAATTATTATTTATTACCACTCAACCACAGCAATCCAATAATGGTTGATTATATTCCAAAACAATTTCCTCCAACTACATATCCACTATCTATAAAATAAAGTTATATCTTTTTTTTTTTCCAGTCCATGTCGTTTCATAATACTCCAGGGGTGGTTGAAGTTACATCATTAAAAATTATCGATATCTTTAATTGTTGATTCAACACATCATATGGACAATAAAATTGTTCTTATAAAACATATATGTCTTGAAAGGTCAGGGGAAAAAAAAATATTATTGTGTCCTGTTGAATGAAGTGGATTACTAGCCTTTTGATTCTGTTTCTGATTTAGAATGACATATAGGAAAAAAAATTACCTATATATTATTAAAAAATTTAGCTCAATTCAAAGTCATGTTTACCTTAAACTCGTCGGGAAAGCCGCGATCGATCTACCAACAATTAAATAATCGGTTCTTTCATTGCGCACATACATCGATATAAAAATTTATACACAAGTTTGAAAAAAATCAAATGAATAACAAATTAATAAATTTTATAATGACAAACTATTTTACCTTATCACGGCAAATATGGTTTAGGCATGACTTAGTTAATTTGCATTATTATTGCTTATAATATATATCATTCCAAAAAAATAGTATTACTTCCGGTCCTAATTATAAGGTTTCATTTATAATCTACAAACGAAATTTTATAATTAGAACCGTAGGTGGTATTCAAAAATTTGTTTCATCTTGTAATAATGACATGTGAAAGCAATTGATTTATTAAAAAAAAAAGAAGGACAAGCCAAAGTGAGCTTCATTTAATTATACGGAAATAGCAGCCGGCCGAACTTCAAGTTGTAAACCTACAATCGTCATATACTTATTTATTTTTGTCATAAGTTCATCCGTTACACACACACACACATATAGGAGTTGGAATTCTCCATACTGTCACTCTAGCTCCTTCTCTTTCTCTTCTTCGTCCTCCTCCTCCTCTTCTCATCAGTCAAATTCTGTATTAATTATCTTCACAGAGACTCTGCCAATGAGCAACTCACCACAGGCTATCACTTGCAAAGGCATCAATTTTATATTTATTCATATCTTCCTATGATTATGTGTGCGTATCAAATTTCGACTGTTCAGATTAGATTTACTCAGGCAATTTTCGGTTTGTATTGTGGTTGTATATATAGGTGCCGTATGTTGGGGAATAGGAGAGGGAGTGAAGGTGGAAGAGATAGAAGTTGAGCCTCCAAAAGCTTCAGAAGTTCGAGTTAAGATGCTTTGTGCTAGTGTTTGCCATTCAGACATCTCTGCCACTGAAGGACTCCCACATGTTAGTCCTTTGATCCCTTTCTTATGCCCTACTTATATATATATTGAGAGGAATTACACACAGATATTCATTGAAATTAATAAAATTATATTGATTCTTTCATATATTTTCAAAACCAGATTGTGGCACAATTATCTAAAAATTTGATTGTTGATAGAGTATGTACAATAGCGTTATGAGATTCATGAAATTTTGTGCATATTTTTTAAAATAGATCAGCAGTATAAATAACTCGTGAAAATTCAGGGGTGAAATTTTTAAAGTAAAGGGTAGCCCATATATAACTGCAGAAAAACTCTAGTCCGGTTTGAATTTAAAAATGGAGATATTTTTTGTGTTATTTTAAAAAACTTAACATAAGTTTCGTACTCTTATATATGTTTCATGAAAAATTTGCATTGGTTTTAAAATTAGAGAAAATTCCTTAGCAGGACAAGCTAGTTTTTGCATAATGTCCAAAAAAAGAAAAAAAATTATATCTAACACTGTAATACATACTAATATTAATTTTGAGTTTGAGTTTGATGTGGCCAAAGTCAATCATACGTTATTCATCTTTTGTTATTTGTCTTCAATTATTGGTATGCAGGCTAATTATCCTCAAGTTCTAGGCCATGAAGGAATTGGGTGAGCTCTATAAATTACCGTCCTTTCTTGAGTTTAAGCTAAAATAAATTATAAGCTTATAATTATGCTTCTTTTATCGGTACAATATTATTATTATATATTGCTTATACTATCTTTTCTTGTTAAGTCCTTCTGTGAAATTAATTTTAATTTTCTCTCCTTAATTATTTTCAAAATAATATCATCTTCCAAAGTCCAAGTCAATTTAGGCAGGTGATGGCAAAAGAAAAGTCAATTTAGTAAGAATAATGACAAAAGAAATTATATATTTGGCGTATCATCATGTGAAGGGAGGTAGGCTTGGCTTTCTGCCTGTTCTAATAAGTACAGCCACTTGGCCAAAAAAAAAGTACAGCCACGGCAATTAATTTAATTTTTTTAGTTTATTAGATAAATTAATCTTTACACTGATTTTATTTGGAATTAAAAATAAAAAATTTAATGATCTGATTTGATCAAAACATTTATCTGTCCATTAATTTATGTGATATAAAAATATTACATGTATATTTAACAAGATAGAATAGGACTAAAAAATTTTAACAGATCAATCAAAATATTTTTATAAACCAGAAGAATATTTTGGTCAGCTCTAGCTCTTAATAAGGCAATTAAATAGTTTAAATATTATCTGAAAAAATAATAATACGGGCTAAACTAGCTCATGATGTATTCAGCAGTAACCTAGTATATGATTTAGATTTAGATTTAAAATAATGAGCCAAGTAAAAGTGTAACTTGAATAAATTATACTTTTAAGATTCTTCAAACTTAATGATGATGAATGAAAAATATATTAATGAAACGCAGTGTCGTGGAGAGCAAAGGGGAGGAAGTGAAGAATGTGGAGGCAGGGGATATGGTGATTCCATTGTGCATATCAGAGTGTGGAGAATGTGAGGTTTGCATAAAAGGGAAGAGCAACATATGCATGAGATATCCTATAAGGTTTAATGGGTTGATGGCAGACAACACTTCTAGAATGCGTGTGAGAGGTCAAAAGGCATATCATTGTATGCGTTGTGCCACATGGTGTGAGTATACGGTCATTGACGCTAACTATGTTCTCAAAGTTGAATCAGGCATTGATGCAGCTCACGGCAGCTTCATCTCTTGTGGCTTCTCTACTGGTTTTGGAGCTGCCTGGAAAGAAGCCATGGTTGAAGAAGGATCTAGTGTTGCTGTTTTTGGTCTTAGTGCCGTTGGATTAGGGGTATGCATCTCTCTCTTTGATCTACTGATATTATTCATTAGTTCTCTGATTGAGTACAAATTTATTATTTTGTATGTGGTATTAGATGATGAGTACTTCTTTTATGGGGTAACTTTATCAATGTAATTTTTTTATTCCCAAGGTTTGAGTCTAGCATTATGCTCTCTTTCTCACATAAGAGCACCTCCAACCACTTCATCAGAACCTTGTTGAGTCATTAAATTTGTTTCAAAATGAATTTTTTTTTCCAAATTTACCCATATTTAGAAATATGAATTACATAAGTCGAAAAGGAAAATTGCATCAAACTTTTAAATAGGGGCAATTTTGGAAAAATGTGATTAATATGTTGTTTGGTGATTCATAATAAGAAACCTTCTTTCCTTCTAAGAAGTATCTTATAATAAGGATCAAAGGGAGTACAATACATACTCTTTTCAATCCACAATATAAGTCATTTTAACTAATTCATCAAAACCAAAAAATAGTAGTGAACTCATTAAATAATCGATCTCAAATTGAAATTTGTTTATATCTTTACCCATATGAAATGAAATTGTGAAAAAGAGAGAAAAATATTAGAGTTATATTTAAGTATATTAATTACTGAGACAAAATTGAAAAATAAATGTTAATTCATATTTTAGACTAATCTATCCTTTTAAAAGCAACTTATATTGTGGACCAGGTGGAGTAATTTTAATACGCTCACATTTATCCTTACTTAGGTTTGACATATATTACTCTTCAATATGGGATTTGAAGTCCTGTTTCTTCAGATAGGGTTAAATTTCTACGTATATATATGGAATTAGTACTCGCACATATATGATGAATTTATAATGAAGTTTAGGTGCAAGTTGTTGATAGCATACTTTCTTAGTAAGTAATATTAGCAAAAGTAGAGATTATGGCTAGCAATGATGCAGGCTGTAAGTGCAGCAAAATTGATGGGGGCAACGAAGATAATTGGGATTGACAAAAATGAGAAGAAGAGAGAAAAGGGAGAAGCTTTTGGAATGACAGACTTTATATATCCTAACAAGTTATCTGCAGATAAGCCTCTTTCACAACAAGTCAAAGAACTAAGTGGTGAAATGGGAGTAGATTATTCTATTGAGTGCACCGGCGGTCCCTTTTTGCTCAATGAAGCCATGGAATCTACTAGAGTGGTACATTTCATTCTCCAATTTAGTTTCTCCAACTATATATGAAAATTATAAGACCAATAGCTTAAGTTTTCTTAATTAAGAACAGTGAAATAATTTGATACGTTTTGAGTATTTGACCAAAAGAAAATGAAAAAGAGTAAACAAATGTGAAATTTACTTATCAGTTAATGGTGAGATAGGTGATATTCAAGTTTTTCTCATGCAATATATGTACAGGGAGGGGGCACAACTGTAGTAGTAAGTGCTGGAGCTGAATGTGCGCAGTTAAGTTATGCTACCATTCTTCATGGAAGAACATTGAAGGGTTGTGTATTTGGAGGCATAAAGCCCATCTCTGATCTTCCCTTTATAGCCCACATGTGTCACACAAAGGTTAGTATCTAAAATAAATTTTGGACAAATCCCAGCGAATTGAAAATAAGAGTAAATATATTGCAATTTTTTTTTCCAACTTTGTAGAAATTTTCTGATGATTTTTTTATTTCTTAAAGCTATATAAAAATATAGAAGTTGTAGTGACCTGCAATGAAATTATACATCTATTCTCCAGAGAGTTTTCTATGTGTTTTTAAAATAGAAAGAATACCTATGTAATTATGGCAAACTCGGAGATAAGTTGTGTAATTTTATATTTATATTGAAAATTTTGGGGAAGTTATGAAAAACCGGAGAGCATGTTTCCATAACCTCGATGACATTGAAGAAAAAAGTGCTGTTAAAAATAGGCAAAAAAAAAAAAATCAGTGTAATTTCCGTAAAAACTCAAACAGGCCTGCGTTATAGTATATCTTGAAAGAAATCACTGGGCTTACTAATTGGCCTCAACTTGAAGAGATTAGCTATGTGTCAGATTTTATTCATCTAATAATCATCATCAAAATTTCTAGGAGATTTATGTCTGCTAAAAAGCTTGTAGACTGAGTATCTACATTCAGATGCACAAGGCGATTCTTAATTATATGCTTAATTAGAGATATTGTCACTTATCGCATGTGCTAATTAATAGATTAATTTTCTTGTTACAGGAAATTCCAATTCATGAACTTTGGACCCATGAGATCCACTTGGAAGATATAAGCAAAGCATTTGAGCTAATGAGACATCCAGATTGTGTCAAAGTTGTGATCAAGATGTGATATCATCGATCAATGTGATCTTTTTTTTTTTTGGTTGTGGGGGAAATAAATTTCCAATAAAGAGTGACATGTGGGAAAGAGATTGACATAATGTACATAATTTATCATTATGCAACAATAATATAAGATACATCATATTTAGTATTCCTCTGGTTTTAAATATAAGACTTATTCTGTAGTGTAATATACACTATAAAATGGGTTTTATATTTATGACAAACTCAATTATTTTTATATATTTTGGCATCTTTTATATGAGTTTTGTCAGCTTAATTGGTCCCTTTTTGCTTTAATTGATTTATTTTATTTTATTTTGAATTATTATTTTATAGGGGCAAAATTGTCATATTTTGGTTTAATTGTGAGTAATTGGTTTTTTGAGGACAATTAATGCTACCTTATTTTTGAATTTTGTTTGCAGGTTTTTGGAAGAATTAAAAATAAAAATAAAAAAAGAAAAAAATTAAAAAAAGGAAAAAAAATAACAATAATAAAAGGGGAGAGCAAAACGCAACGTTTTGCCTTCCCCCAACCTAATATTCAATAATCACTCACGCACAAAGGACAAGGGGGAGAAGCTGGAGGGCGGCTGGGGCAACACACACACGCGAAGACACACACGCGAAGACGCACACGCGAAAGACGCAAGCGGGGCGGGAGGAACTCACGAGCTGGAGGCGGCGTGAATTGAAAAGAACAGCAGCGAGGAAGAGAGAACGAAGGACCATAGCTTCACGGCAAAATCACTCCTGCAGATTCCATCTTCATTGTTCTTCATGGCTAAACCGAATTGGAATTTTGGTGGAGCTGTGGTGATGGTTAGGAGTAGCTAAATCCTTCCAATTCTCTAGAGCAATGGTTATGGCTTGAACTTGGAGCTTCAAAGGGGAGTTTCAGCTCTTCTAATCTTTACTTCTTTCATTATAATTGTGATTTCTAGGTCTTAGAATGAATTTTATAATGTTTGAATGGGTTGTGATGATTTATATTTGTATTGGGATTGGTTGTAGTTGTTGGAATCTTTGATTAGCATTTAACATTATGCTGTGATTAGCTTTAATTTCTTTACATTGTACTGGGTCAGACTATGTTTTGAAATTATTGTGAACATTTAGTGGTAATTCAAGGTGACTTGGTTATTGGACTAAAAATTTAACATTATGCTAGCTTGTTTTCTATGCAGGCACATAATTGGAAGGGATCTCCTCAACACCAAACCCCACCAGATGCTCTTAGACCTCTTTCAATTGACCCTGAGCCACCACCAAGAAAGTGTAATCACCAAGAGCAATCCTTTTTGCTAAACTTCATGTTTCTCATTATTGATGAGAATTTCTCTTTTAAGAGTCTAAGGCGCTTTAAGCACAAGGTTGTTTCTTTCCTCACTTATTTTCTTTTAACTTTGCATTGATTAACTGTGCTTAACTGAATTATTGAAGAGGATTAGTGTGGGGGAGTTAGTCTAGTAGAAAAGTAACTTTGTTTTTGTTTACTCCCTTATTGATCCTCTTTTTCTCTTGTCATCACCTTGTCCTTGGATTTTGCATTGAGGACAATGCAAAATTTAAGTGTGAGGGAGGGATTGTTGTTGAGCTGTTGAGCTTTCTCTTGAAAAAAAAAAAAAAAATTTGCCTTTAGATTTGCTCCTGTTTCCTAAGTATTGCTGCTATAATTGCTCTCTTCTCTACCTTATTGGTTGATTTCTGAATTGCATCGCATGATTTGAGAGTGATTCTTGCTTGGGAATTTTGCTCCTAGTTTCTATGTCCTCCTGTTTTCATTCGCCTGAGTGCTCTGCACTGTTGTATGGGCAAGTTGCTGTTCTCTCTGTTGCTGACTTGACTTTTGTAATCCTTGGGCATCTCTTTTTAAAATCTTTTTGCACAATGCTTGTGAATATTACACAGCTGAGTTTGATTGCATTTGATTTGAGTGATTTCTGTTCTTAGTTGATTAGCATAGTAGAATACTTTTGGTGCAGTGTTATTTACCTTGTTTCATAACTTGATCCTTAAGGAGGAAACATCTTGGAGAAAGCCTTGATGGAAGGATTGTTGAGCCATATATTTTCTCATCTTGTGTGATTTTCATCTAGTTTTGGTTAACCTCTAGAACTTGTCTAGATTCTTTTTCAAAGCTGCATTAATAACTAGGTTTGTGAAGATGATAGGGGCATTCATTTGTAAACCTTTACCCAAACACAAACCACTTCATTTAACCTTTGTTCACCCCTTTGAGCCTTTACTTTCATTCCATTCACTACTTTTTAGCAAATGTTTTGCATGAGTTACATTTGGTTTTTCATTTTGAAAAGTACATCATTAATGTCTATATCTTTGCCTTCTTGGGTTTGGATGCCAAACAAAAAAAAAAAAAAAGAGAAGAAGAAAAAGAGATAGAAAAAGGCAAGAAAGAGAAGAAAATGTTTAGAAAAAGCCAAAGAAAGAAAATTATAAAAAAAAGAAGAGAGAAAATAAGTTGCAACAAAAGAATAAATTTGAAATAAGGCATTCCATGGTAGTTTGAAGAGCAAAGATTTCTGTCTCAAAAGGTTAAAATCTGCACATTGGTGTTGTTTCATGATTGTACTTTAGCTCACTTTGAGTTGATTATTTACTACTCATGCATTTCACTTGTTAGTCCATTTCATTCATTTGGCCATAGTTTCCAACATTACAACCCTTCAAGTCCCCTTGATCATGAACCTAAGGTATATTAGTGGTGGAGATATTAGAATTTCTACAAGCTTATGGTAGGTGCTAATCTAGGTGGATTGAGTGAAATTTTTCCCATTTGAGAGATGAGTGAAACACTTGTACCGTATGTGAGCTCTATTATGTTTCTCTTCTTTTATCCTACTATGTTTCTTATGTTAATTTCTTTGCACTGAAGTATTCTATAATTGTTGATTAATTAAGAATAAAGGTTGCTTGAGTTAATTACACATTCATGCTTAGTTAGTTTTATGTTTGTTTGCATTGAGTGTCTCTATTGGATTCTTCTTTAATGATGTTTTCCCCAGGAGTGCAAAAGGCCAAGTGTGAGGGAGTTGACAAACTCAATTATTTTTATATATTTTGGTATCTTTTATATGAGTTTTGTCAGCTTAATTGGTCCCTTTTTGCCTTAATTGATTTAATTTATTTTATTTTGAATTATTATTTTATAGGGGTAAAATTGTCATATTTTGGTTTAATTGTGAGTAATTGGTTTTTTGAGGACAATTAATGCTACCTTATTTTTGAATTTTGTTTGCAGGTTTTTGGAAGAATTAAAAATAAAAATAAAAAAAAAGAAAAAAAAATAAAAAAAAGGGAAAAAAATAACAATAATAAAAGGGGAGAGCAAAACGCAACGTTTTGCCCTCCCCCAACCTAATATTCAATAATCACTCACGCACAAAGGACAAGGGGGAGAAGCTGGAGGGCGGCTGGGGCAACACACACACGCGAAGACACACACGCGAAGACGCACACGCGAAAGACGCAAGCGGGGCGGGAGGAACTCACGAGTTGGAGGCGGCGTGAATTGAAGAGACCAGCGGCGAGGAAGAGAGAACGAAGGACCATAGCTTCACGGCAAAATCACTCCTGCAGATTCCATCTTCATTGTTCTTCATGGCTAAACCGAATTGGAATTTTGGTGGAGCTGTGGTGATGGTTAGGAGTAGCTAAATCCTTCCAATTCTCTAGAGCAATGGTTATGGCTTGAACTTGGAGCTTCAAAGGGGAGTTTCAGCTCTTCTAATCTTTACTTCTTTCATTATAATTGTGATTTCTAGGTCTTAAAATGAATTTTATAATGTTTGAATGGGTTGTGATGATTTATATTTGTATTGAGATTGGTTGTAGTTGTTGGAATCTTTGATTAGCATTTAACATTATGCTGTGATTAGCTTTAATTTCTTTACATTGTACTGGGTCAGACTATGTTTTGAAATTATTGTGAACATTTAGTGGTAATTCAAGGTGGCTTGGTTATTGGACTAAAAATTTTAATTGTTTTTCTTTGATTTTCTTTTTGGCTAATTGAGCTGAAACAGTTTAATTGCGAATAATTAATATGCAAGGTGGCTTGGTGTTGATTATTTTAATTAAACCGAGTCTAGGGGGTGGCCCTTAGAGTCTTTTGAATTTAGCTAACTCCCAAATTAATTGAAGTAATGATAGCCTTAATCATTGTGCTAGAGGATTGCTCTTCCATTTGCTGTCACTTGTTAATTCTTTTTATTCATTTAATTCATATCCATTTTATAAACTAAAAATCCAAAAATTATTTACTCATTTTGCATCCTTTTAAATTTTGCCAATTAGTTAATTAAAAAGAAAATCAATCCCTTTCCAAGTCAATTCTTTATTTTTGATACTTAGTTGCTTAGGATTTCAAATAAAGGCTCCTCAAAGTGAAACGACCCGAGTTTTGTATTATATTGCATTACTTGGATTTATTTTTGATTGGGAACCCCAAGGCAAACGACAAAAGGCTCTCATCAATTTATAACCGGAGGAGTATTAAAATCTTCTCCTCACCGCTTAGTTTGAACAAGAATTCCCTAAGAGCATCAATTTAAAGTCATAATCTGCAATTTTTGAAACTTAATTCATCCTCCAAGTCAATTTGACTTGGTTAATATTTAAAGAAAGCCTAGATTATTACAGTTTTATATTAGAGGCACTTTAGCAAACAATGACCATGGCTAATCAATGAAATTGACAAGAAACAATGAAACATCATGATTGATCAATGTAAAAATTCAATTGAAAAAAGAAAAGTAAATTTCACAACCACAGCTTCCTTTCCTATAAATGGTCATGTCAATATAATTGACTAGAAATATCAAGTCGTAATTATTCAAATAATACAATAACAAAGTGGTACATCAATTACAGATCCGTCTTATGGCCATGGCTCCACTTTCCTGTCGAAGATATTCCCATACGTAGAAACAAAAGTGTGCAGAAGAAGAGGGAATTGTGACAGCACAAAAAAGAAGATCGGAACATTTGCAAGTACAGTAATGGGAAGGACACTCCAAGAGAGTAGTTTGTATGCCTCAACATGAGACGAATGGTAGAAAGAAAGGCTACTATCATACTTACAATGGAGATAAAAAGAAAAGAAAGACCCAAAATCAATTTTGAAGGTAAGGATTTGAGGAACTTCTCTGCTGAAAATTGAGAGGTAAGAATTGCTAGAAACATTACAACTGAAGTTGAAGAAGAGAGAAGCAATAATATGTTTGAGAATATGAAAACCTTAAAAAATGGTTGTTTGATGAATAATGGATAACCAAGATTTTGATCATTTCCTCCTGGAACAGTAAATGCTACAGCAAACATAATGGTCACAATTAGGGTACCAACAACTGAACATGAAGATGCTGTGGTCTTTATCCATTTCTCTCCTTGCTTCATTAACTCTCTATGACTTCCTCTGAATAATTCTTCAGCTGTCATACCATTTTTGTTTCGAAATATTCTACAGCTTGGAGGGGTTCAACTCTCCACTTCCTGCCTTTATTTCAAAAAGTATTACTTTTATGTTCTTCTTGTCAAGACCAGATAGACTCTACTATATAACCAGTTTGGGAGAAAACGACAAAGGAAGTGGAACTTTGGTTCAAAGCCAGGCCTCATGAGATTTACTAGTTTTGTGATGCCCTTTAATGATTCTAGAACACTCAACATGCCTTTAAAGAAAGTGGAACCCGTAGAGGAGAACACTCTCAAATACTTGCAGACAAGTTGTATTTAATTGATTAATTTATGCAATAATATTTAATTATAACAGATTCAATCTTATATGAGATTATGATTTAAAAATTAAATCATGTCTTTCTCTAACCTTGAACCATTGCAGTTCTCTTTGCATTTGTAGTGTAGGTGCATAGATACGATTAAGAACGTGATCAGGAGCCTTCATAGCTGCCTTATGCATCAAGTAATTTCCATTATGATCAGGTGTGGTTGTTACTAGGCCATCCTTGAAGCGGAGCCCATGGATAAGATTGAAAACCCTAGCTTGTCGATGGTGAAGAGCTTCATTGAAACACATAAGCAATGTCCGACCGACGAAACCCTCTGGGATTACTTTTGATACTTGAAACACAAACTCCACATTCCCTTCTTTAGCTGCAAGACATAAAGCCTCATTTATAACTCCCTTTTGGTATGCCTTCCTTGCATTCTTACAAACTAGGCGAAGAAGTTCATCTGCTTGTGCATGCAGCAGCTTTAACTCCTGTATTTTCTTAAATCCTACATTGATACGTATCACACATGGATCTTTTAGTTAGTTTAATCTGATTTGTGAAAATTAAGAGTAAGCTTGAAGACGTAACCAATTCTTTGAAGAGATATGAAAGTTAGCATCCGTACCTACAAAATTATCGGTGGAGTTGATGAGCTTTAGTAGTAAACCATGCCCTGTTAATTAAGTCCAAATTTTTTATTACTCTTCTGAACAAATGTTAAAATAGAAATCTTGTATTGAAGAGATAGCATACTGTTATTTGTAACACCCCGAATTTTATGATTTAAGATGAGTAGAAAAGAGAAAAATTTATTAAAATTATTTATTTGCCAAATAAAGGGGGAAAATTATGGAATAATGATTTTTAGGGTTTAGAGACATTTTGGAAAAGGTATTTCCCAAAAATGGCTTAAATAATTTTAATAGATAATTTTAAGAGAAAAATGGTTTATTTTCTCTGAAAATTATGGAAAAATACTTAGAGGTTTCTAATTAACTAGAAAATTTTAGGGAAATTATCTTATGATGTAGAGAATTTATTTGAGGCATAAAATCCTTAAAATGGGTTAAGGATTAATTTCTGGATTTAAGGGCTATTTTCTTCCACAATTCAAGAAAAATAGGTAGGAGATTATTTTTGACCCGAACTTTTTATGGACATTATTTCATGGGTCAAAGAAGCTAATGGACAAGGAAAATCCATATAAAACATGGTGGAATAATTTCTGTGTTTATTCTCTAAGTTCAGAAAAACATAGAAAGGATGAAAGTGAAAACAAAAGTTTGTTGAAGGGTGTAATGGTCATTTCTGCTCTCCCCATTTCATTAACCTGGCGGCAGCTTCTTCCTTTCTTCATTTTGTATCGAAAATCAGAGGAAAAGAGAGAGTGACCGAGAGTGAGAGTAGAGAGAGAACCAGAGATCGACGAAGCTTGAGGAAGAAGCGGAGGTAGCGAAGCTTACATGCAAACCGATTAATTGATCAAGGTGAGTCTCCTAATCACTCTTCCATGGTTGTTGTCTGCATTTGGTGGCTGGATATAAAGTTGATGATGAAAGAAGTTTTAGTTTTAATGAGAGAAAGGGAGGGGGACGGATATGTAAGGGGGTTGTAGCTTAAGGCTTGTATGGATGATTGGTGTTCTTGCATGTGTGTTTTTCCGCCAACATGTAGATTTTCTTGCCCTGTTTTTGATTTGGCCGAACAGGGGATTGATGTATCTGGTTCTTCATGTTGAAGTTGAATCACCGAATTGTTGCTCTGTTTGTGGGTTTACCGAACAGGGGTTGTAGTTGTGCAAATTTTTAGCTCTGGTTCCCTTGCTTCTGTAGTTGAAGGAATCAGTTTTGGAAGAGTGAAGAACAATAAAGCTCAACCTTAGAACATCTACACACCCACAGATATATGGTTGCATGTTGTTTACGTTAGTTTGTTGATGGAACTTTGTTACTGGTTACAGAGTAAGTTTTTGAACTCTCTGTTCTGATGTGAGAGTCTTATATCTGCACATAAGTAATCATATATAAGTTAAGCAATTGTGTGTGTGATGGACTGGGCAGAATACGAATGGTAAGAACAAATACACATATACTTTCTGCTTGCATGTTGATTTGTGACCTTCGAAACAGGGGTGGAATGATTTCTAATAATGGCATCTTATTGTGGGTGTGGAACGATGAAAGAAGATGATTATATATATGCTTGCTTGCATGGGTGTGACGGTGGGCATGAAATATTAGAATCTAAGATAGTGTAAATGTATATATTTACACGCTGATGCCATAGAAGTGTGGGGAGTCCGAATGATATGTATGTGTATATGTATATTTGTTGGTTGTTGTAATGAAGTTATGGGTTCAATGGAACGGAGATGTTTAGAGCCTGAGATGAATATATATTTATTCTGCTGTCCAAATGAGGGGTCCACGTTGGAATTGTTTAATAATGAAGTTCACACACACACACACACGTGTGTGTAGATATATGCATGGGCCGTGCGGTGCTTGCCATTTGAGTTTGAAATCTGAAAAATTTCCAGATTTGAAATAAAAGCATTCAAAAATTGATTTAGATATGGGTATGGGTAAGAAATAACTTTCAGAACTAAGGAGAAGGGTCCTTGTGTGATAAGATAGTTGGTTAAAGCACTACAAAAAAACATGGTTTTAGCGACGGAATTAGCGACGGATTAGCGATGGATTTGCGACGGAACGGATTTGCGACGGAATTTTTTCCGTCGCTAATTCCTCTGTCGCTAATTAATTAGCGACGGATTTTCCGTCGCTAATTACCGACGGAATTTTTCCGTCGCTAACTCGATTTTTTAAAAAATAAAATAAAATGCCACGTGGCACCTCTACCAATTGCCACGTCATCACTGAGACCACACCTCCACGTGTCGCTGCCACCTCACATCTACTGCCACGTGTGCCTGCCACATGTCACCACCACATAATTCCCTTCTCAAAGTGACTTCTCCATGGCTTGAACCCAGGACCTCCTCCGTGCGCATGTACGGCTTTACCAGTTGAGCTGCAATGAACCTGTTGACTTATTATGTAAAATTAAATATATATTATATTATTTTACACAAACAATTATATATACATATATATTATTAAAAACTAAAAATATACTATATGATAATTTCAATAATAACTATTTTAATGAAAAAATAATTTTTAAATATTTGTTTTACTATTTTTATAATTTTTTATTTTTTAAAAATATTTTTAATATCATTTTAATTTCTAACAACACTAATTTTGAATTTTACATCATAAATAATTTTTCATAAATAATTTTTAAATTTATTTTTTAATTAACATTGATAAGATATACAATTTAATTATATATATTATATTACATTGTATTATATATGTATATGTGGTTTATATATTTGAAGAAAATTATTTACAATTAGTCAAAAAATCTTGTTATTCAAAAAATTCAAAAAATAACTACTATAATAAAATCTAATAAATTATTTTATATAAAAAATTAAATGATTTAAATAGATTATGATAAACAGTATTTTCCTACTTGTATATATATCCTACGTAATTTATTTTCTTAAACTTTGCGACGGAATTTGCGACGGAAATTCCGTCGCTAATTTTTTTGACAGATTAGCGACGGAATTGTTTGACAGAAAAAGATTCCGTCGCTAAATGCCGTCGCTAATCCGTATTTGCGACGGAATTTAGCGACGGACAGAAATTCCGTCGCTAATCTGTCAAAAAAATTAGCGACGGAATTTCCGTCTCAAATTCCGTCGCAAATTTGCGACGGAACGAATTCCGTCGCCAATTTGCGACGGAATTTGTTTCCGTCGCAAATTCCGTCGCTAATTCGCTGTTTTTTTGTAGTGAAGTAAGAAATTGCCAAGCAGCAGGAATGGAAGAGATTGTATTGAATTAAGAGTAGAGAAAATTAAATGATAAAATTATTGTTTGTGTCATTAGAAGAGCACATAGAAAGTTCATGTATTGAAATTTTAAGGTGTGACCGAAGGATTAAGTTGATTAGAGATTTTAGGAATCATAGAGATTAAAATAGTTGGAATTGAAATGAAAATAAAAAGAATTGGTTTTTGAAGAAGAAAAATTGCCCAAGACGACCAATTATTATGTAAGGGTAGAATTTACAGAAATTTGGAATTTAAAGAAGGTTAGTTAATTTGTAACTTATGTTGGATCAAGTGTTAATCTACCCTTACCAATATGATAGGTTTATATATCTGCTCAAGCCCACCAAGAAGCAGAAAGAAAGGAGAATGGTAAGGTTTGGTTTGGAGGGAAGCTGACCAGGTAGTAGTTCTTTCCTCCCTTACACTTGTGTATGATTGCTGCATGTCTGTTTGTGCCATATTGCTATTCAAAAAGCATGAGAACATGTAATCCTTAATTCCTTGCATGGATTATTTAGCCGTGATCACGTGTAGCTGATAGACATGGGGCAGTGATTGCCAATTATTTGCGCTTTACTTATTCAGCTTGTCTAACAGATATGGGGCAGTGATTGCCAATTATATGCGCGGCAGTGAATGCCTATTATTTGCGCATTATTTATTCAGCTTGTCTATCTGTCATTGCGCATAAATGCTTAATTGCATTAGCTTGCAAGGTTTTGTTCCATATGGCTTGTTTTGCATGTTTTATGTGATCTGCACATTTGTTTGATGGAAATTACTACTACGGGGATTCTTCGGAATCTCACCCCCCAATTTATGATGAACAGTGAAAGCTAGTAGCCTGAAGGACAAGGAGGTTGTTTAAGAAGAAGGTGGGCTGGTTGAAGAGCCGAGATACTGGCAATGAGTTAGAATGCTTTGCTCATATGATGTACATATTAGTACTATAATTGCAAGAGGAAAATAATAAGGTAAACGAATTGGATGCAGGATAGATGGTGAGGTGTGGTAGACAAGGCAAAGATGCTGGTCCTTCCGGACAAGGTTCTGGTAGAGGAAGAGGTATGTCAAGGAAGAATTACTTACCCCATCATCATTCTACTCAAAGAAGTACATCTCTAGGGTTTCCACAGATGCTAGAGCCTATAAACCTAGTCTCTAATGATGAAGATATTAGTGAAAGGTCAGAACCATCAGTTAATCAGCCTGTTAGAGACCAAATGTATGGAAAACCACCTCTTAGAAGATCAGCACAGAGAACAAATCCTTATGTTCCTCGACCACCTCCAGAAGTAATAGACTTAATTTCTGCTGAGGAGGATAAAGACTCCAGTATGAATTTTGATGGTCTTGGAAGTTCAAATAAATCTAAGAGATGCTCTAGACATGAGGAAGAAGAACCTAAGGAAGAAGACCCTGAAGAAGAAGAACCTGAAGACGAAGACCCAAAGGAAGAAGAACCTGAGGAAGAAGACCCTGAGGAAGAAATGTATCGTGAGGAAGAGGAATCTGAGAACTATGTTGACTTACGAGAAAGGCCTCACCATGAGTTAATGGTGGAACTAGGTCATGTTTTTATGAGAATATACGATGACTATTCTAATATGCGTGATCGTTATATGGCTTTTCTTACTCTAATTCCTGGCTTGTATCAATATGGTGAATTAAGCCGATTTAACCAACTGTCTGATGAGATATGGATTAAGGCCATATTGGAACAATTTCCAGACACTGGTATATGGGTTGAAAAGAAGAGACAGATAGCTCTTAATGGACCCTCCCAACTCTACTCGTTTGTTCAGGAGATGCAACGTTTTGTGAGAAGAAGCTCGTAGAAAGTTTGTTTTGTTATAAAATTATGTGTGGGAACTTGTAATATCAAGTTTGTATGATGTATTTGGTATTTGGACAATGTTGATGTTAAAAGAAAAAAAAAATTCTCTGTCTTTTCCCAGGATGGAAACCTGGTGTTAGTGATTCACAGGCGTTAAAAATGATCTATTAGTATATAAAAGTGAGGTGTTGCATTAATCGAAGGAAAGACTTCTACTTATTGTTGAGTACGATTCCATATCATGATTTTGGGCAATTATATATGCGAAATTGTCATATTCCGTGACACGACATAACTACTCCATCATGTCCTACGATGTAGAAACTTAATAACTAATTTGCAGTAGATTAAGAAAATTAAATAGTTTAGTTAATTTTTGCTTTCAAAAAAAGCGTATTGGTTTCCCTAAAGTACTCCTTATAATCATTTGTACTGTAAACTACTCTTTTAACAGAAAACTCTTTTAATATATGTAATCAACAGGGAGATTTAGGAGAAAAAATTATAAATTTGAAGGATATAAGGTGAACTGAAATCTTACATTTAGTATTAAAATAAATTTCTTTATTAGCTCTTAAATTTAGGGAGGGGGGAAATATAAGATATTAATATTAATTTTAAAAAAAGCAAAGTAAAAGTTACTCTCTTAATGCCTACAAATTGATATGTTATTCCTATATGTATTGTAACACCCCGAATTTTATGATTTAGGATGAGTAGAAAAGAGAAAAATTTATTAAAATTATTTATTTGCCAAATAAAGGGGGAAAAATTATGGAATAATGATTTTTAGGGTTTAGAGACATTTTGGAAAAGGTATTTCCCCAAAAATGGCTTAAATAATTTTAATAGATAATTTTAAGAGAAGAATGGTTTATTTTCTCTGGAAATTATGGAAAAAATACTTAGAGATTTATATTTAATCTGAGAATTTTAGGATAACCAGTTGTGATGGATAAGAAAAATCCATTCAGGATATTTTGGTTTAATTTCTGGATATATCTTATATTTCAGAAAAATAGGAGAAATGATAGGATTGGAGAAATAATTATGCGTGAGGTCAAAATTGGTCCAGGAACTTTGCAATACGCGTGCTACCTTCTCTAATAGCCATCTGATTCACTCCTCCATGTAACAGCTGGTTACCCACGTGTCTAACTCATTTCGTTCGGTGCCCAAAAGAAAAGAGAGGTAGAGATGGAGAGTGAGAGAAGGAGAGCACGGAAGAAACTGAGTTGGTGGAGCTGGAGGAGTGACCGGAGGTAGTATCCAGTGCATGCAAACCGATCAAACATTCCAGGTGAGCTCTCTAAACCTTCTCGCATCTTTATTGTCGTTAAACAAGGGCTGTTTGAGGTGTTGATGAAGGTAGAAGTTGGGTTTAGTGAGAGAAAGTTAAGGAAAGGAGAGAAGGATCGGTGGGTTCATGTTATATGGCAATATTGAAGTATATGGTGCTGGTTTTTGAGTTTGCATGTGCTGTTTTCCTTCTCTGTTTTGGCTGCCGAAAAACAGAGGTTTGTCGCTGCATGCTGATTTCGTTTCATGTTTGAGTGGAGACCGAACTGATATATATATATATATATAGTTTCGATACTTGTAGCTTCAGGTTTTGTAAGTTAGGAAGAATATAATATAATATTATATGTATACACAATCTGTAGCAGAATAAAGTTTAGCTTATGGGCCTGTGTTATATGTACATATAAGTATATATTTTCTGGTTGATTTAGTGACGGGAGGTTATGGGTCTTCCAATTTTGATGTCACTGATATGTTGATTAATGTTGCTTTCATGGGACTGAAATTTTAGAAACTAAAGTGGCGGAGATGTATGTTTATACATGGATGTATCAGGTTTTAAATGGAATGAAGAAAGATGATGATTTTGCTGCTGAATGGAGTTGAGTTTGGGTTTTATATATTTATATAATTGCTTGAGTGTGACCGTGGGAGCTGGAATGTGAGTAGCGAGAGATATATGAGAAAGAAGGAAGTAGTGGTGTGTGAGCTATAAATCTGGAATTTAAGTTTAAAGATTCTAAGCTAGTTATTTTAAATATTGTTCTCCAACATGAAAATTTCCAGATTTAAGTTAGCAATTGAAACAAGATGTTGAAATAAGGATTTTGAGTTGAGGGTAAAAAATTTATTGGGATTCAAGTGTGAGTGGGAGAGTTGGAGTTTAATGGAAGGAATGATTAGGAATATAAAGAATAATGATGCGCAGCTGTTTGGTGGTGATATGAAGAATTGACTTTGGAAGCCTAGAGTTGATGTGGAAATGCTGTCTAAATAAATAAATAAATAAGAGTGTGGTTTTAGAACCTTGATACTCAAAATTTACTAGGAGGAGAACCATGTATGGTTTGTTCTTAAGGTTTTGAATGATAAGTGATGATTATGTAAGTTAATTTGTTATATGATCGAATGGTGAATAGAAATGGTTGAAGCTTGGGGACTTTTGAATTTTTAAGAGGAAAATTGATTAGAACTCTAAAATGTGAAACTTTGAACCAAGGGATATTTTGTTACAAAGTGTTGAGAAATCATTGGATTTTATTGATAAAAGAACCTATAGAATGTTGAGTGGAATGATTTAGCTATTGGCATCCAATCTGGAATTTCTCTTTTAGACTTAAAGTGAAGAATTGTATGGATTTGGAAATTACAGTATGACGTTAATTAAGCCAAGCCAATTTTAGAAGCAAGTTAGAAGTACAAAAATAATAATTTATACTCTAGCATAGGCGCCTAAGTGTTAGGTGTTTGGCATGGGAAGTGCTATAAAGTATATATTTGTGTATGTGTACACACTTTCAATTAGTAAGCTTGAAAGGCAAGGGGATAAGAGTAATTAAAGGCTAATAGAGTTGTTATATATAGTTGTTTTGGAATATGGTTAGAAATTTATCAAAGTGCTGTGACGATGATTTTCAAAACTGGAGAATAATTTTGAGATTTAATATGAAGTGTTAATAGAAAATATTTTAAAGATAGAAGACTTGTGTGTGTATAATATATTATTTTTGACCAAGATGATCAGTTACTAAGAAAAGTAACTATTTGGGCTGAGATAAAGAGAGAAACTCTCCACAGTAAATGCATTAAATAAGAAAAATTGTCCAGGATGACCAAACTATTAAGTAAGGGTAGAGATTGAAAAAGGATTGGGATTTAAAGAGAGATTTCTAATTTATGAATTTTAGTTGGATCAAGCATTAACCTACCCTTACTAAAATAATAGGTTTTGATATCTGCAAAAGCCTACCGAAGAAGCTAAGAGAAAGGAAACAAGTAAGGTTTGATTTTGAAGCAGAAGGTTCAGGTAGTAGTTCTTTCCTACCTTACACTTGTGTATGATTGCTGCATGTCTGTTTGTGCCATATTGCTTTTCTAAAGCATGAGAACATGTAATCCTTAATTCCTTGCATGGATTATTTAGCCGTGATCACGTGTAGCTGATAGACATGGGGCAGTGATTGCCAATTATTTGCGCATTATTTATTCAGCTTGTCTATCTGTCATTGCGCATAAATGCTTAATTGCGTTAGCTTGCAAGGTTATGTTCCACTTTGGCTTGTTTTGCATGCTTTATGTAATCTGCACATTTCTTTGATGGAAATTACTACTACAGGGATTCGTTTGAATCTCACCCTCCCTTCCTATATTATACAGCTAGAGCAAGCAATTCCAAGAGTAAGGAGGTCATAAGTGCTGAAGGTGGGCTTGTATGAAGAGCAGGAATGCCTGCTGCTTTTGTACCTATAGAATAATTATTTTGATATTTAATTATCTGACTTATTAGATGTTTAAGAGCAAGTAACCCCCACTTACTAGTAATTATACTATTTTGTATCCTTCTTTAAGGGAGTGTGTACTTTCAGTGCTCAGGTAAGGGTCATTGTCCTGAATGACCAGGGTAATAACTTATATAATAGTAGTATTATTTTAAATCTGTGTGCCTGTCATACGTTCTTCAGAAGTAGGGTTCAAGTGTGTGAATCACTCGTCAGTATTTATATATATAAAAAAAAATTTGTCATTTTCTATAATAGAAAACTGGCGTCTAGTGATCCACAGATGTTAAGTGGACCCTTCTGGTATATAGAAAGTTAGGTGTTGCATATATTCTCCAAACAATGTTTTTGTAACATACCTGGCTTGGTAAGTTTTGCTTTATCTCCTTGACTTCCATCTTCTTGGCCGATGTCCACGCAAACATGATTGGAAGCTATGGTTGAAGGTATATTTATATCTTAGATGGGCAAAGAAACAAAGAAAGATCACGTCGTTTAAGGAATGCATTAATAACGATGATGATAAATAAATAGGATAAAAACAGCATATGAAAAAACATGTCCTCTATGTTAATTAAATATATTCTGAATCAGGTTTTTCCCACTTATTTTATTTATTTATAGGTTGTTCTTCACAACATTCAATTGTAATCATCTCATTGAGTATATTTTGTAAATTATATTGTGCAAGGTTTCTTTGCTGACGACAATCATGACCAAGGAAATAACCTATTAGCAATTATGTGTGTGGGGGGCTAGTATTCATGTTTTAATATAGTCTCTGTTCACAATCGTGATGTTGTATGGTACAATCTAAACAATGGGGAGAAAATAACACAAACAAAATCTACACATGATAATGAAAAAGAAAGGAAAGCATTTGATACCCACACACATATACTTAAGTCCACTGGTACCAACAATTATAGATCCATCGTTTCCAGAAGATAAGTTCACTTGAGCTAAGAATAGCAGTGTTCAACGTTGCGATCTCAAGAATTGCGTCCGGGTCATCCCTGAATTACTATAGGGCACTGAAAGCAATTCTTCACATTGTTGAAGCAAATTCAGCGCGATATCTGCATTATACATATAGATGTGTGTGTATGTGTATATAGTCACGCCATGAATTGACAAGAGCATCAAAAACAAAAGAAGCAAGATTCTATAACATACCAAAGCATTGTGCATGTAAACAATGATGAAGAAGCCTAGAACCCGAACGGCCTGTGAGGCATTCCAATGGAGTGACAGAATAAAGATAACGTACCATTTCTTGGTAACCCTTTCCAAAAGCCACTATAACAGGAAGATCACCAACAATGTCTGGAATTACAAGTGTGCGGCTATTCTTGTTTACGAGGGATTTTGCGACTTGAGTGTTTCCACTAAAATAAGTAACCATTAGAAGTGCTGTACGACCGTCAGAATCAGGAGTTAGAACGAATTCTGGAGGCAGTAATTTTAGTAACTCCTCCGCAATGGTGACATTCCCAAACATTGCAGCCACATGAAGTGCTGTTCTGCCTTTATAAGAAATTACTGAAGTCAAAGCATTAGGGTTTTGATCCAGAATTACTTTCACATCACTCCACTTGTTACCGCATATTGCATGGCACAAATCCTCCTTCCATGCCCTCTCCTCACCTGAATGATTAAATGAATACACACTGTTTAAGATGTTGGCATATATAGGATACTATATAGCTGCTTTTGTTAGTGCCCATGTACATGACATAGGATAAGTGTTTTGAGTAATATATTAAAAAGGTAGTTGTGTTCAATTATTGTTAAGTGCATCTTGAGGAGGAGGAGATTTTCATGTTTATGATGTACTCCATCCATTTCTTTTTATAAGAAGCAACTACTATTTATGTTTTGTTCCTACTTGTAAGAAATATTTAGAGGATGTCCCAAATTTTTGGTGTTAATTTCTCATTTTGTCCTCATTTAATTGTTCATTTTAATATCTACACATTTATTATCACATGACTCTCCAAGCATTCTTTTCACTACACATTCTCTCCCCCCACAATCCTTTTAATATTTAATAATTTTTTATTATCTTCCTTACAGTATCTCCCCTATAAATAAGGATATTTTTGAGAAAAAGTTAGAGTTTTTACCTATTTATTTTCTCTGACCAATTTTGACTAACTTTTTTTATCAATGCGATTTGCTTAGTTGTTTCTTATAAAAAGCAACCAAGGCAGTATTGATTGAAACAACGAAAAGCAATTACCAAAGTGAAAACTTCATTATGATGCATTCATAGTGAAGAAAAAAAAAACAACATGAAATTTAAAGAGGCAAAGGTCCATTTGAAGAAGCAAGTTCTACTTTGATAATATAAATATGCCCATTGATTAATGTATCTAACCAACAAAAAGTGGGGAAAGACCTTACTTATCAAGATTTCTTGACAAGAAAGAGGCAATAGTATGATTTCCTGAACAATTTTGATTTTTGTATTTGCAACATTGAAATGAACTCAAAATTTTACTTTAGAAATATATCGAGTCCTTTTTCTCTGACCAAACCTTTGTTAAAGAAATGCAAGCATTTTTTTTTTTAATGACATCTATTGATCCAAAGGACACAGAAATAAGAAGAGCTTTTGTACTCATTCACCTGATTCCTCGTTTGGCCTTGCTGAAGAGTCACCAGGTGAAGGACGGTGCAGCCCCAAGGGAGGGTCCAAGTCGATCGGCGCGTTTTGTTCCAAGTCACCTCCCAATGTCGACATTTTGGGGATCTATATAATATAATGTCAACGAGAGAGATCTGTAGGATCAACACGTGTTAAAGCTGTTATTAATTAGTTTGCACACAAAAGATGGAAGCATAGATGATGGATTAATAAAAACAATAATGGTTGGCAAAAAATTAAAAAAAAAAAACAATAACTGGTTCCCTCGACCTTGAGCCCAGATCAAAAAAGTTATGACTGCAGATCGACCAGAGGAGCAACAATAAATAACACAAATTAAAGTGTTCGCACCATGACATTCTTAATCTCTTGTCTATAGGGTGGCATCATATCGAAATTTATAAACCAATTGTATTTTTGTCTGAATAACAACAAATATCGTGAAAGAGGGGATTCCATGGTTTGCTCACTGAGCTTAGAAAGAAGAAAAGAAAAGAAAACGAAGTTCATGAGAATTTCTGTTTCTCAAAATCAGAGCAAGTCATGCACCTCACCACCAACGAAGAATTAGAACAATGAAGAGCAGAGAAATCCTTATGCTTTGTTTATGTTTTGCTAGAAGGCAGAGACTTTCTGGGCTATGGTAAGTATGGCGATAAGAAAGAGAGAGAGACAGAGAGAGACAGAGAGAAGAGCGACAACGCATGTGGTGAAAGAAACAGTGAGAATGGGAGACTCAGAAAGAAGAATCAGAGAGGATGAAGCATGAGATGAGAATGCCAGTGGGAACACCATTGGAGGAGGCTTTATATGTATCATACTTGAGTATATCCCACTCTTTCACATATAAAAGTTTGAATTAAGGAATCAGACAAACAAAGCTCTCGCATGACAAACTCAAAATAAATTAATTCAAATGAACACAAACACATTGGGAACACAGAATCATCAATTAATCACTTAAACTAAGTTGATCAATCTTCAACAGAATAATCATTACCGATTTTCCTCAGGAGCCAACGTTGCAACCGGAAAGAGGGCCACGGTGAACAAGTGAGGCAGAGAGTAGAGAGTGAAGAACGACGGGCAAAGACAGCGGCGCAAAGGGAGCAGTGAGCACTGTGCAGAGAGACAGAGTCACACAGACAATCTTGTCTCAAATATACAGTACGAGGGATAGGTCTAGGCCAAGCGGCCTTTTTCAATTAATGACAGAAAGAAAGAGAAGAAGTTCCAATATATTATAAAGTTGTTGAGTCTATCGCTTTATATTGAGACAATTGAAATGGAAACCAGATACAGAATATAATTATAAAAAGTTATATAGAATCTAATAACAAGTTTTAAAATAGTAAATAATAATTTTTTACTTATTATTAAAACTTATTGATAATTATTTTTTAAAGATTTTATTAATATTATAATTCCCTTTTTATATATTTGGTATCAGACTAAAACGTATTGAATAGTTACTATATCGGATTTTTAATATTAAAACCAGATAACTAATTTGTAAATATTTAAAAAATTAGTTAAATTAGTAATTTAAAGTAAATAGTGGTCTTTAATATAAAAACTATATAACTAATTTGTAAATATTCAAAAATTAGTTAAGTTAGTTATTTGTAGTAAAGAAGTGCTGCATTCCTCGTGTATTGAAACAGTTCTTGCCATTACTATAAAGATTACATGGGGAAAAATAGATAAATACGAAAAATAAAGTGAATTAAGGTTTTATATTTAGAACCAAATTGAATCTTTAACTAATTCTTATATTAAGTACCTGGAGTAGTATCTGGGGTTAGGTCTAACGAAAGAGGATAATCTCTCACAATTGGAGTCTGGAATGGTGCTCATATTTAGTACCCAATAGTGTCTTAAATAGGATTACCTCTCCAATAGTAGTACGATAGGAAAAAAGAAAATCAAAAGCTTGCCTTTGACTCAGTACCCGAAAAAGATGTATACATCGGCATTTTTACCCAAACCCTATAAACAATAAAAAAAATTTACCTCAATGCTATAAGGTAGAAAGTATTTATCAAAATGTTATATCAGAAATCATTCTTCAGAAGAATGATTTTACATTTTTGAAGAAGTCGTTCACCCAAAGAACGATTTCTTCATCTAACATTTTTTTTAAATAAAAAAATTGAAATTGTTTTTCAGAAGAATGATTTTAACACTGACACCATTTTCAGTAAAAATTATAACTAAAAACCCACATTATTAACTTTGCCGTCCTCTTCTATTTCATTATGAATTTTGATAAGAATTACAATTGATGACCCAATCCCCTCAGCACATACTCTTTTTTTATATTATATTTTCTGCAAAACATAAAAAATATAAATAGATTTTAGGATTAAGGTGCATCTAGCACCCCAAAATATTTAGTAGTGTATCTAGTATCTAGAAGTATTTTTAGGTGTATCCAACACCCTGAAGAATTTTTTCGCCTTGGTACTAGATACACCAAAAAATATTTTATGGTGCTAGACGTATTGTAAAAAAATATTTTAGGGTGCTGGATGCACCACAAAATACTTCAGTACACTATATGCACCACAAAATACTTCAAGGTATTGGATGTGCATTAACACCAATTTTATAGAGAAAAAAATTCTCAAATGTAATTCTCTACAAAAAAAAAAAGTTAATGGAATGGACTTTTATTTTACATTTTCAACAAAATATTAAAAAAAAAATGCTTCTTAAGATCCACATTATAAGTAACTTCTGAAATGTGTTTTTTGGTCTATTAATTAAGTTACTTGGAGTTTAATTAATATTGATTTGTCAATTTTGTCATGTATTTGATTCTTAAAGGCTTGTTTGGATTGGCTTATAAGTAGCTTTTCAAATGTGATTTGCAGACTATGAGGTAAGTATATGAAGAGAGTTTTATTTTGGCTTATGTGAACTTGCTTAAAAGTCCGTTTTAAACGGAGCTCTAAACAAGCCCTAAATTAAATAAGTCTTTTTATATTTTTCTTTATCCTTCAAAACCTTATTTAATATGATAAAGTTAAAAAAATTTCAATTTAAAACAAATTTAATGAGTTAACTGTCATTTTTTCCCCCATGAATTAATGTTTAAACAAGGCTCTTTTTTTTTCCATCCTCCAAAACCTCATTTAATATGGTAAATTTGAAAAAATTTCATTTTAAGACAAATTTATTGACTTGACTATTATTATTTTTTATTATGATAAATTAGTTGAAGTGATTTATACTGAGATCGGAGAGAGCATAAGTAGATTTTATATTTATTTAGTTTATTTTATATATTAATTTTAAATTCAACTATCAAGATAAGAAATAATCTTCCTATAAAATTTGCTTATATTTTTTCATGTTTTGTTGAAAATATAAAATATAAATAAAAAAAAGTATGTACTGAGGGGATTGGGTCATCAATTGTAATTCCCATCAAAATTCAAAATGAAATAGAAGGAGATGGCAAAGTTAATAATGTGGGTTTTTAGTTGCAATTTTTACTAAAAAAATTGTTAATGTTAAAATCGTCCTTCTTCAAAATGATTTCAATTTTTTATTTGAAAAAAAAATGTCAGATGAAGAAACCATTCTTCATGTGAACAACTTGTTCAAAAATTCAAAATCGTTCTTTTGAAGATTGAAGAACGATCTCTAATGTAGTATTTTGGTAAATATTTTTTACCTTATAGTATTTAAGTAAATTTTTTTTACTATTTATAGGGTTTAGGTAAAAATGCCCGTGTACGTCACTCTCTCTTGGTTCTTGTCCTTGTTATAACTTCAAACCTGCAGGTGAGAAGATTTCTTTTTTTTTTTTGGGGCTGTGAGTGTTTTGAGCATCATGGGTAATGTGTTTTGAGAAGTGAGAACATGTGCCCTGTGAGAGAGATTCCTACTTCGCATAAACTCTAACCAATAAACATGCAACACCTGAACTTTTTTTTTTTTGGCCAACGCAACACCTGAACTAATTTCTATCCAAGCTATCACCCTTCTCTTTTCTTTTTTTTTTGAATTAGCAACGGCAAGCAGAGCTTGAAACAAACAAAAGACTAGGGGGGATTAGCCCATATCACGTGCATATTGGGCCGCACAAACGGAAATAACAGTCATAAAAAGTTGGTGTTGTGTCCGCATCATGAGCATTTTTTGCCAGGAGGTCAGCACATGTCAATGCTTCTCTGGGTGAGTGATGCAGTTCAAATGTCCAGATCTCAGCTATAGTTAGGCGAATTTCCTGGATAATGTTCCAAAGGGGGTGGCCTTGATTACCATCTCTAAAAATAGATTAATGGCTTCAAAAGAGTCGGAGAACATGGAGACTTTCTGAAATTCCTTCATCTTACAGGTTTGAAGTCTAGTGAGAATGGCAAGTAGTTCAGCTTCAGTGGGCGAGACAAAGCCCAAACGCTGTTTGAATCCTAGCACCCATAAGCCTTCTGAGTTCCGAATGATACCTCCACATGCTCCGTGTTGAATATTGGTGACAGAAGCGTCTATGTCGATCCTGATGAAGTCACGCTGCGGGGGGGTCCATCTTGCGGTTTCTCTATTTGAAATTTGAAGGATCGTGTTGGTAAATTTCTGATGATCTCTATCCTCCAACAATTTATGAAGACAGATATTCCTGATAGTTGAGGGGTGGCATACTTTCCCTTCAAACGCTTTCCTGCATCTTGAAGTCCATAGTAACCAACAGATGGTACAGAAGACTTGTTGCCATGACCATTTTCTGAAGATATGTGTTCCAGCTTTGTTTCTGAGGTTCCAATCCATCCACACCTGCAAGTTACCAGCAAAAAAAACATGAGAAACGTTAGTTTTAATAATTCCTCTCCAGACACTCTTGGCAATCTCACAGTCTCTCAGGATATGAATAGTGTTTTCCTCACAATCACACATATAGGGACAAGAACTATCAGAAGTGAGTTTCCTTTGAGCTCTCAGGTAGTTCGTAGGGAGTCTATCATGGATAGCCTGCCAGAGGAAGAATTTTAATTTCTCTGGAACCGGACATTTCCACATCCTCTTCCAAGTGGAACAGTAGTTCAATTCAGGACCGTGCTTAATAAACTGATAAGCTGTTTTGACTGAGAAGTTTCCATCATTGGATGGTCGCCAACAATGTAGGTCTTCAGAGAGTTGTCTATTAATTTTGGTGGAGACAATTTTGTTTACAATTGCTTGAGGGAGGACTCTATTGCAGGCAGTAATGTCCCATTCTCCATTAGGGAGAAGAAAATCATTGACAGAGGCTTGGGTGTCTAGATTGTTGGTGGTAGGATCTATATAACAAATGAGAGGATTGTTTAAAGGAGACCACTTATCCCACCAGAATCTAGTATTTAAAACCATTCCCAATTTTCCTTCCCACTCCTTCAAGAAATTGATCCCACATTTTAACAATGCTGCGCCAGGTAACAGAGGCAGATTTCTTATTTTGAATCTGGGGAAAACCATTGAAATTACAACCGTATTTAGCTCTTAAACACTGAACCCAAAGCATATGAGGTTTCGTGAGAAGCTGCCAACAGAGCTTGAGGATGAAAGCTTGGTTTTGCAAATGGAGGTCCTTGATATTAAGTCCTCCTTTGTCTTTTTGCTGCAAAACGTTCTCCCAAGCGACCAGGTGAATTTTGCGTGAACCTGTGTGTTCATTCCATAGGAATTTCCTGCTAAGTTTCGAGATCTCTTCAGTAATCCCTTTGGTAGAAGCATGGTCTGCATTAAGTGCATAGGGATAGAGTTCAACACAGATTTTACTAGAATAGTTCTCCCTGCAAGATTCAGAAAATTCCCTTTCCAAGCTGTAAGCTTCTTTTGTAGTTTTAGAACAAGAGGGGTGAAGATATTCTTGGTGACCCTGCCATGAATAAGAGGCACGCCAAGATATTTTCCCAGGTCGGCAGTTAGACCAATCCCCAAGTGTTGACTAATTTCCACGGCACGGTTATGGTTGATGTGAGGAGAGCAAAAGATTTTTGACTTTGACAGGTTAACCCTGTGACCTGAAGCTATGCAGAATTCAGACATGATGCTTTTTATAAGATCAACTTGGTCCAAAGAAGCTTCTGAGAAAAGGAAGAGATCGTTAGCGAAAAAAAGGTGAGATAGGCTTGGTCCCTTAGCCTTGAAGAGAAGAGGTTTCCACCTTTTATCTGCCACAAGAGAGGAAATGAGTTGACTGAGCCTTTCCATACAAAGCACGAAGATATAGGGACTCAAAGGGTCACCCTGTCTGACACCTCTTGTTGGGGAAAAGGTTTGAGTCTCATCACCATTCCAAAGCACTTTGAGGGTGGCAGAAGTGATAGAGCACATGATGAGGTTGATGAACTTGTCACTGAAATTTAGGCTTTTGAGTGTTTCTCTAATAAAATCCCAATCCAGGCAGTCAAACGCCTTTTCCAGATCCACTTTAATGGCAATGAACCCTTTCTTTGATTTCCTTGTTCTCATAGTATGCAAAGCTTCTTGGGCCAATATAACATTGTCACAACTCTGTCTTCCCATGATGAAACTGCTTTGATGAGGATCAATGATATGGTCAAGGTGACTCTTCAATCTATTTGCAAGGATCTTAGTGAGGATTTTGAGACTCATGTTGCAAAGGGAGATTGGCCGAAACTCCTTCAGACAAGTGGGATGGTCAACTTTAGGGAGGAGGATAATGTTGGCTTGATTGTACTCAGCCATTTTCCTTGGGTGGTCAAAAGTTTCCTTGATCAGTCTACAAATTTTATCACCAACAAGGTTCCATTGGCTTTGGAAGAAATGAGGTTGCAAACCATCTGGGCCAGGAGATTTAAAGGCACCCATTGAAAAGGCAGCATTTTTTATTTCTAGATCTGAAATTCCGCTTTCAATCGCTTGTATGTCTTGAACCTGAAGAGAAGGGAATTTTGCAAAGAAACAGCTTGATAGGGACGGGTTCCTTGGTGTAGAGCTTTTTGAAGAAGTCAAAGGCCATCTGCTTTAGACTATTATGGTCACTTATCCATACACCTTGTTCATGAAAAATAGGAATGTCAAAAGGGAGTCGATTCTCTCTTTCTTATGTCTAATGATGGTGGATGATGAAAATGACTCGTATTCTGATCCCACAATTGAAGCCTTCATTGTGTCGAGATTTTTGTCCACCATAAAAATCCTCTTGAGCAACAAGTTTGTTGTGTAGGATTTCCAAAGAGATGATTCCAGTTTCTGTAACCCATTGCAATCACTGTGGCGTTCTTGCTTTGTCAATGCCTTCTAATCTCCTCAAAGTCTCTCTTTTTTTCTCTTCGGTATACTCCCAAGATTTGATCATTCTAGGCAAGAGCAGAGATAGCAAAATTCTTGGACCCTTCTGCCACGTAGAAGTTTCCCAAACCACTGAGCGACAAGTGGGAAAAGCTTTCTTCTCATTAGCCCAGGCAGCATTATATCTGAAGTGTTTGACTTTTATGTGGGAGGGGTTTGCAACAATGTCCAACCAGAACAAAGTGACTCTGTGGTCAGATTTGAAACGGAGTAAATGTGAATATCTTGGTGGTTGGATTGCGTCAGCCCAATGAGAGTTGCATAAGGTCCAGTCTAACCTTTCTTAATTGCTCCTCTTTCCCAAGTGAATATATCCCCTACGACCGGGACTCTTGAAGACCACAGGAGTTAATACAATTGTTGAAGTCTGGATGGAATTCCAATTTATGTTTCCTCCTCCAGTCTTGTTGTGAGGAGAAAGGTAAGCATTGAAATCCCCTAGGAGAATCCAAGGTTCATTGACAACACCAGCCAGAGAAGAATAGAATCCCAAAGACCTTTTCGTTTCAGTGGAGTAGTTTCGCCATAAACACAAAAGACACGAGTTAGGAGGTTCTGAGAATTAGGAATCAAAAATACTGCAGTGTAGACGAGGGTCTTAGTGTTTAGAGGATAAGTACTAGAACTTTGATTTTGGCATCGTTCCACA